>NW_006159538.1:3199907-3251600 GCF_000334495.1 Tupaia belangeri chinensis | reverse complement strand
GTTTCTTCATGGCAAAAGACACAGTAATTAGTGTGAATTGACAATCCTCAGAATGAGAAAATATTTTTGTAAATTATGGATCAGATAAAGGACTGATAACCAGAATACACAAGGAACTCAAGCAGCTGTTCTGAAAAAGATGATCAACCTTATTAAATGATGGGAGAAGGAGTTGAAAAAAAAAACACTCTCTAAAGATGACATATGAATAGCCAAAAGGCATATAAAAAAGTCTCAACATCCCTTATTGTAAGGGAAATGCAGATCAAAACAACAATGAGATACCACCTAACCCCAGTCAGAATGTTTAAGATTAAAAACAAAAACAAAAACACAAAATGATAAGGGTTGGTGAGGGTGTGGTGAAAGGGGAACTCTCTTACATTGCTGGTGGGAATGTAAATTAGTCCAGCCACTGTGGAGAACAATTTGGAGATTCTTCAAAAATCTACAAGTAGAACTACCACATGATCCAGCAATCCCACTCCTTGGTATCTCCCCAAAAGACAGAAGAATTCTTAATTGGAAAAGTGCTTGCACATTGATGTTTATTGCAGCACTATTCACAATTGCTAAGATGTGGGAACAAACCAAATGTCCATGAACAGATGAATGGATTGAAAAACTGTGGCACATATACTCTATGGAATACTATTCAGCCATAAAAAACAACAAAACCCTGGATTTTGACAGAACGTGGAAGAATATGGAAGATTTACTGCTGAGTGAAGTAAGCTAGGCTTTGAAGGAGAGACATTGTATGTCCCCACTTAATATATACCGAGTGTCCACACTCTATGACTGAAACTGATTGACTAAAGGATACACAAACACAGTAAATGGGTGTAAATACAAAATATAGTTTATGTGGAAGCGGAGAGCCTGAGGAAGGACATTTAGAAGAAAAATACGGAGGCAAGGCATTAATGGGATAAAGAAATGTGGTATTATCTGTTGAAGATATTTCATAGTTTAATCAACTGGACTAGGGAAAAATGTTCACATATGGAAATATTCACTTCATAAACTAAATAATGTGATTGAATGTATAAAAGAGAATGAAATAAAAAAGTGAAAAAAAAATACAAAGATTAATCAGAGATTCTTCAGGAAGCTCACTGTCTAGCAGAAGACATGAGATAAATTGACATTTATAACACAGATACAAATAATTGTCATAAGGGAAATTCAGGAACGAGGTAAGTGAAGAAGGAAAAGAAATCATATCTAATTGAAGATCACAGAGACTTCATAGAAGAAGTGGCATTTGGTGCAGGGGACCAGCCTCGGCGGGGGTGGGTTCACTTGTCGGAGGCGATGCTGGAAAGAAGGACTGAGGCCGTGGTGCCTTTTTCATGCACATCCTGAGTCAGACACCTTCAGAGATTGCTCTCTGAAGAGTGACAACTGCTAAGAATCATTGTGCCTTTTTACTGAAAATGTGATACATACAAGCAAACGAGTGAGGGGCTACATGTTCTAGTTATCAATTCATAAAGTTTTAACAATAGGGATCATAAATTTCATTTAGGATTTGATTAAGGGCAGGTCTATTAGTCATTGATACAGTTCAACAATTGTTTGATTGATGAAAGCAAGTTCTTGGGAACTTCAAGGAGTGTAGTTTCCAGTAAGTAGAGTTAATTATTAGCCGATGTTCAGCAGCAGCCATCTTGTGATTACTAAAAGAAAATCTCAAGTATATAGGTATTAGTTCTTATGGATCAGTAAAGAATGATACTTATATAATTCTACAGGGATCTAAAATTTAATTAAAGGAATCTTAATATATCTATTTTAAAGGGATGAGCCTACTGTTCACTTGATGAGAATAAGGGGATACTTTGAACAGCTTCTCCAATTAGCAGTACTGGTTTTTCTTAAGTCAAAAGTAAAATGACTAACAAGTTAATAAAAAACTTTAAAATGGGTTTATGGTACCTAAGTGTTTTGTTGTGGATTCACTTGTATAGCCTATGGCATCACTGTTATGTATTTTGTTAGAACATTAGTTACCAAGGGGCAAGAGTGTCCGGGGCCAGTTTTGGTCTAGTCCTATTGTATGTAAAATGGTTATTTATATTAAATGTGTCTTGAAAGACCTTCTAAAGGTCAAGAAGAACTTCAGCACACCCTCCATTGTGACTGCATGGATGAAACGTTGTAATTAACAGTAAGAGGTCAGGGTAAAGGGGAGCGGTCAGGGAACTTTTGGGAAATCTTACTACAAAGATGTATGAGAGAACTATGTAATTCTTTTATAGTAGTATATCAGGGAGTCAGAGGGGGGTTTGGGGGTGGGGGGGCGGGTACAGCAGCGGCCTTGCCAATGTGCTGAACTGACCAAGGCTGTGCTCAAAGGTCAGGGGGGCTCAAACAGATCCTGGGGCCTCACCAGGTCAGACTCAATGTGCAAGCACTTTTCTGACTAAGTGTTCTTCTGTCCTTTGGGTAGATACCAAGGAGTGGGATTGCTGGATCATATGGTAGTTCTATTGGTAGATCTTTGGGGAATCACCATATTGTTCTTCTCAGTGGCTAGACCAATTTAAATTTTATCTTTTTTTTTTTTTTTTGAGAGATTTTCGCTATAGGGCGTGTGTGCTCGCCAGACAGACAGAGACATAGAGACAGAAAGTGAGAAATCACCCCCCCAGGGGGGATGGTCATGCCGCAATCCCTTCTCCTCCATTTACCTCTTGGTATCATGGGCACAAATGCACATGCGCACGGGATGAGTTTTAAGTCACCGGGTCCAGGACGCAAACCGTGGTTGACTATGTGGGAGTCCAGCGACATAGCCATTACACTAACTGCTGGTTCCCAACCAATTTAAATTTTCACAGCAGTGTAGGAGAGTTCCCCTTTCACCACATCCCCTCCAGCACTTAATCATTTTTTGTTTTTTAATCTTAGTTATTCTGACTTCGATTAGATGATATCTTATTGTGGTTTTGATTTGCATCTTCCTTATGATGAGGGATGTTGAGCATTTTTTTATATGCCGTTTGGCTGTTTGTATGTCTTCCTTAGAGTTTTTTATTCAGCTTGTTTTCCCTCTTTTCTTTCTTTCAACTAGTTGCCATTGGTAGTCCCAGTGAATACAAATACCAACCACCTTGATTTATTTTATAATCATACATAGTTTTGCATATTAAACTTGATAACTAATCAAAATAGTTAAGTTTTTTTTTCTCACAATAGCTGATATTTAGCTAAATATTTTCCATGGTTATCAGACAACCTTTTGAACATTTTTGAAAATTTTTTATTTATCACTGTTCAGTTGCTAGCTACCTATATTTCAATCAGTTTTCTGACTACTCTCCCAACATTTTGTCATCTGTAGATTTTGATGAACATGCTCTCTGCATGTGTTCATAATGTTAGAAAAACATATTAAGCAAAATCCAAGGACAGAGTCCTATCACTAAGTATGATCATAAACTTTATTTTTAAAAATGATGTTCCTAATCACAAACATGCTCTTCTGTTATATTTATCTATTGGTACAAAAGAATAGTCAATAAGCCTGTAGCATTCCACTAGAGATTTTTATCCAACACTTCTAATATATTTAACCAGTTATTGAGCAAATTTACAATGCATTTTGTCAAACACCACCTGAAAATAATATATACTTGGCCTATGGCAACTCAGTGAAAAAAAAATCCCATGAGATTTATTTGGTAAGATTTGTCTTGTGGAACCTGGTTTTTCTTGCTTTTCTTATTTTTCTTTTTGTTTTTTTGATTTTTATTTTTTGCTATAGCTCACTGGGGGTGGGAGAGGTGAGAAATCATGCCCTCGAAGGGATGACCATGCCAAAATCCCTTCTCCTTGTTCTCCTCTCAGGATTTTGGGCATGTACCCACATGAGCCCAGCATGATTTTCCAGCCACCAAACTTGGGACTTGAACCACAGAGTCAACCATGTGGGATCCAGTTCCTTTAATCACCGTGTCACTTGCTGGCGCTATTGCTCATTTTTTAAAGAAACTTCTTCTTCTTCTTCTTCTTCTCTCTCTCTCTCTCTCTCTCTCTCTCTGTTTTTAAGTGAGGATGTCTTGCCATGTCACAGTCCTCCTGTCCCAGTCTTCCAGTTACGTAGGACCACAGGTATTTGCCATCATGCCTAACTGTTCAGATTGGGCTAGGAATTGAACACACACCTCCTGTGCAGCTTCAGCCCCCGTGCTGCAACACCCTCCAGCTTACGTTATCATGACTGTGTCTGTTTCTAAGCTTTTGAAGCCACCAATTTAGTTGTCAGTGGTTGAGAAACTAACCTCTAGTGTCCTCATCTGCCTCCTGCCTTTTTTTGAAAATGAGCATAACCTCACTCATGCATTTATTCATTTATTCAACAAATATTTATTGAGTGCTCATTATCTGGCACTATTCTTGGTGTTGTCAACACAAAAATTATCATTGTATTCATTTATCTTTAAGCACTTTTTTCCATTCACAAATCCTCCTAAGCTTGGAGACATGGTATCACTTACTCTGGTTAGCAGCTTTAATTCCTCTGGCATCATGCTTTATTTGCTATTCCCCCCTCACCTTTTTCTACCCTTTTCTTCTGTCTGTGCTCCTTTTCATTTCCTCCCCTCCTTAGATGACCTTCCCTTGCCTCCCATCACTCCTTCCAAACTTGGAGTTGACTCTACTGGAGTTGGTGTGTGATCTCTGAGTGTTACATACTTCTTAGACATGGGGAAACAGACCTGGTATGAGTATTTGAAAGTCCCAAGCACCACGTATTGCGTATTTATTCTTCAACTGGCCTAAAGGGATAGGAGAAAGAGAATAGGGACTGTCTTATAAGTAGATAAGGCCAGAGCTAATGAAGTCAGAATAATCTCTCCCCATTCATTAATTCCTAGCATAGTTAGGCATCTCCCTTGATTCTCTATGACTCATGCTTTTAAAATAACACTTAACAGGATAAACATTTTCCTCCCTGCAGTACTGTGTGGTAAGAAATACTATTAATTTATAAGACATGAATCCAAGTAATTAACTTTCCAGCATTTTGGGAAAAAGCAATTATTCTTTATGTAGGAACTCTTGGGCCTGTGGAAAAGATGGGGTCTGTGTTCACACTTGCATGTGCTTCACTGGGATGAAGGACTTTTCAGTTCACTGCCCTCAGCCTGGCACCCTGGACAGATTAGGCTAAGGATGCTGCTGCTTTTAGCTTTCACTGTATTGTGATGGCAGCCATACATTTTCAGTGAAGACTTCGGGACGGACGGCTCATGATGCCTGCATTTCACCAAAGTTTGCAACTTTCTGAGTAGGAAAAAAACCGTGCTGCTTTACTGGCAGCCTTTTAAAACATTTCTTCCAAATTCTCAACTTCGCACTGGAACAAAATCCATATCCATGCCTATGCGTGTACATGCACACACATGCTGTACACACATACATAGCCCTGAGCTGGTGGGCCTAGCGAACACCATTAATAATGTAGCCAAGTCTGGGTGCTTTTTAAAAGTCTATTTCTTGCTTATAAATAAATGGTAATTTGTTTAAAAGCATCATTACACACAGTGTTCAGTCAGATCCCATGCATTCGATTATTTTAAATAAATGGACCATAAATGGAACAAGTTCCTTCTAATTTACAAATGATAGGAAACATTTTTCAAGGAAAAAAAAAGGAAAAAGTGTAAAATTTGTTCTTAACTACATCTCATTAATGTGGAACTGTTCAATGACCTGTAAAGATTAAAGAATTAGTGAATTGGTGGAATTATCAGAATGAAAAATCTGTATAATTTTGGTTTCAATTTAAAAATCTACTAAACAGTCTAGCGACTTTAGTCTCGGATATTACTTTTTAATATCAGTTCCTACAAATGCAGTGACATCAGTGTTACAAATGAACTGAATGGAAAGCAACAAATAGTATGTTTTAATTCACAGCACAACAGAGGAGCTAAGTGGGAAGGAAGGATGCCTTGGAGGGGGGGAGGAATGGGTTATTTTTTTTCCAATAAAACAACTGAAGACATTTAATTAAGTGACCACTCTGCTAAGTGGAGCAAAAATTAATATACATAAATGCATTTATGTCCAGGCAATGGTGCATAATTAAGAACTCAGCTTCAAACGGAGAACCAGAGACAGAGCTATTTAACCAACATTGCCAGACATATTCTCCCTAAAATTGTTTCAGTGATCATAAATAGAAGGAGGAGGGAGAATGGGAGGAAGGAGAGGGATTCTTATACATTGGATGTGGAAGTCTTACACAAAAGATGTGGCCAGCCCAGCTGATTAGAGTCTGCTCAGAAGGCAAGGGTGGCTTACGTGTCCCCTTTTGCAACCCTTCCCTGACCTGCCCACATCCACTCCACCTCACAGTGACTCATGCCTATTCGCAGGGGATGTCTCTCTTCTGAACTATCCCCATCCCTGCCTGCTCTGATCAATTTTAATGTGATTTTATTTTTAACTTTTCTTGTTGGACTATAATCCTTTTGAAGCAGTGCATTACTTTTAAGGCCTCTCAGTGACCATTGTCACACTCAGGTCAGAAGAGAAGCACAGTGAATGTTTCAATCTGGGGTTCCAGACATACTCAAAGATGTTGTGGAGCTGTTCTGTGCTAGGTCCTTAACTGTCTGCCTAGGAGAGAAAGGCCTGGAGAGGGACTTCTGAGGCAGTGGTCTCTGGATAATTTCCATGCACCCTAGGAAGCTGGGGTATAGTCTATGGCCAAGCTCTTGGGGAGTCAGAACTATGGGAACCTCGTTGCTCTCAGAAAGGTGGATAGTTTAGTGCCATAGAACTATAATTTGTCTGAAGAATGAGGTGCTTGAACTATAGAGAGGTACATGTATGTCCGCCCTTCTACTGGCTGGAATCCATGAAGATTCTAGTGCTCGCTTCTGGAAGGATGGTTCAGTGGCTTCCCCTGTGGCCTCAGTGACAGTATGTCCAGTGTAGGGGACAAGAAGCATTACAACATGAATTTCTATTCTTTGCCCTGCTACCAGGTGCCTCAGAAACAAATGATGAGTGGTAAGGCAGCTGGGCCCCTGCTTGAACTGTGCATACAATGGGGAAAAGATTCTCTGCTGAAAAATAAGAAAGAATACAAAATCTTTTGCTCTGACAATGACTCTTGGGAACTCTCCTCATACATGGTGGCCATAGGATTTTTTTTTTTTTTTTTGGAGAGGTTTCTTGTTATAGGGCGCATGCGCTCGCCAGACAGACAGAGAGAGACAGAGAGACAGAAAGCAAGAAATCACCCCCCAGGGGCTATGGTCACGCCACAATCCCTTCTCCTCCATTCTCCTCTCGGGATCTTGGGCACACACGCACACGCGCCCAGCGTGAGTTTTAAGCCACCGGGTCCAGGACGCGAACCACGGTCGACTACGTGGGAGTCCAGCGACATAGCCATTACGCTAACTGCTGGTTCCCGTGGCCATAGGATTTTGTCCAACAGATATGGGAATCCACAGCTTGCACATTCAGATTCATACTCCAAAACTCAGTGGCTGATTGTTCTTTGCCGGGCACCTGTGTAGGTACTAAGGAATACATAGACAACTTGGACAAAAGGTTTACTGTCTAGAGGAGTGTAATCCAAAGAAAATCTAATTTTGAACAAAATATTAATATAATATACAGTATTATAAGGAAACTCTGAGTCTGGTTAGACCAGCCCCATCTAGCTTATTTGAACTATTCTACTTCCTGCAGAAGTGAGCTTTGCAACTAGCATAAAGCCACCACTACCATTTTTCTTTCAGAAAGTTGACCAGGTTGCCATTCACGGCTCACTTCTGGCTGGTTCTTCAGCCCTGCTGTCTGTGGCTCTGGGCTTTAGTTCTAATTGTTTTTCTATTTCTCCGACTATGCTTTGGCCATGGTAACAGCCCAGGAATCAGCTGTTGAACCCCTTTCATCTCTTCTTTTCATTAATGCTGGATATTTTCTGTTGTGCCTCAATGGACCCTCCTCTCCCTCTACTCTGCTTTACTTCCGAGGGCCTGCTTCAATATTCCCTTATTTCTGGAGGAAGAAATGAGATGAGAGGAGAAATGAGATGAGAGGACAGTGGGGTCAGGGGTTTAGTCCCTGTTCCTTTTCTTCTGGACAGCCATGGGTAGCTGCTTTTCACAGCTCTTCTGAGAAGGTTCTCCCCATGCAACTGTGCTGTCACTCCCTCCCCTTTTCTCTCCTGGCCTGGGGTGATAGCAGCACTCCGCTGTTATTAGGCCCTGCAGTACCCAACTACCTCCTTTCCTTAAACCCTACCCACACCCTTATTAATAGATCTTTTATGGAACTCTCCTCAAATTACTAGTTTAAATGTGCGATCTCTTTGCTTCCAGGAAACTAACTGGTGCCACCTTTCCAGGTCATGCTTTTCAGTCATTTTTCTGGAGCCTTATAGATCATGACTGTGGTTAAAAAGCATGTTGCCTGGATCCCCACACTGGGTCTTATAAGAACAAGTCACTTGATGTTTTCCACTTTGGTAAGAAGTAAAACAAGTTAACTAATGTGGCAGAGAGAGAGAGAGAGAGAGAGAGGCTTCACATCTACTTATTTTCAGCAGAGATGGACATTCCCTGGGTCTTTGGAGTTGTGAGGTCAGAACACGGGTTCCTGACCTCCAAATCATAATCAGCTGGTGGGTTAATAGTAGAGACAATGGCAATTATTCACATCTTATGCAACTCTACAAAGCACTTCACTGCACTGTTTTTCACAATTTTTCAATGAATTATCTAATGCAATTGTTCTCAACTGCCATGCCTTTGCCCCTAAATGTACAAATAGCTATGCCTGGAGACATTTTTTATTTCCTCAACCCGGGGGGTGAGGGTGGGACGTGAGGGTGGGGTGACTATGCTATTGTCCTCTGTGGGTAGAGCCCAGGGGTACTGCTAAACATCCTACAATGTATTAACAAGTTTCCTACAATAAAGAATTATCTGGCCCCAAATATTAGGTCACTGAAAAATCATGACATATTTCCCTATGTTTTTCTATGCAAAAATGTGTCAGGACTTTCCCAACAATGCCATATAAGTAGAGCAGAGATTGAGAAACCCTGACTTGTGAGTTAGTTCTGCTTGAGGGATCAGAAAAACATATTTAAGCATCTCCTGAGTTTTGCTCGCCAGACAGACAGAGAGAGACATAGAGACAGAAAGCGAGAAATCACCCCCCAGGGGGGATGGTCACGCCGCAATCCCTTCTCCTCCATTCTCCTCTCGGGATCTGGGGCACGCATGCACACGCGCCCGGCGTGAGTTTTAAGCCACCGGGTCCGGGACACGAACCGTGGTCGGCTACGTGGGAGTCCAGCAACATAGCCATTACGCTAACTGCTGGTTCCCATGATTTGTAAATTTCAGGGACTCAGTATCTGAGGGAAAATATTTCTGTGACTAGAATCAGTGTAGCTAGAGTAGAAGTTCAAGGAAGAGACACTGAGTGTCAGACTTGAGAGATGAGGGCCCTGGCACCAAACGTGAGGACTGCCCAGAGCTGTATTGGTATGAGGTCAAAGCTCTGATCTCCTGTTCCTACCACACTCTTTGACCTTCCTGCCCTGTCTCTCTCAAACAGTTCATTGATTTGTTTTCTAAATATAAAAATATTTGTATTGGGGAAAGAAAGAGGCTTCTCTAGACTTAGATTTTGAATTTGCTTCTTAATGCCTGCTGCCACAGACATTGAACACACAATGTGGGAGTGTCCTCCTGAATGATTCGCATCCTGTCTTGTGAGAATTCTGAAGCCGGACTGTCCTATTGTGGTATTTCTGGAAAAGTAGATATTGTGGACTTAGTCCTCAGGATGACAAGGATTCTCTGCATCTTTATTATGCTAAAAATAACATGCCTTCTCCTGAAGTGTTTCCTTGGAGCACGCATATCTCGTCGATTGTCAAGACAAAACTAAGTCCGAGACAAAATTAGCTAGGGCTGATTTTTCATAAAACTGTGGCAAAGAAGTTCAAGTGTGGTCACTTTCATTTTAGCATAGAATTAATGTCAGAAAGGAAGGCAAGTTTTACAGACTCTAAAGACAAGCTGAGACAGTCTCTAGTTGGCAAGCATTCTATTCAGGTGGTATTTTTGGAGACCTTCTAATTGATCTTGAAGTATGTTTAGCAAGCAACCTTTGGCTGGCTGTTAGGGGACAAGTCAACAGTGCGGGGACATTTAAAAAGAGGAAGGACTATTCTATGTTAGGGACAGGGAATATTCCATAGCCGATCATTTTCTGGAACAAGTGAAGGCTGATGGGCACCTTGTGTGTGTGACTAGATTGTCACAAAATAATTATCCTTTTGAGAAGGAGAGCCATGATAGAAGGCAGTTCTAACCTTCTAAGTAGCCTAGAGTCTTCCATGGGCACCTAGAAGCCAGGATTTTCCTCCTTAACGTATGTGAGCTGCTTGCACTTTTGGAAGATGCTGGCCAGTCTCTGGCAGGTACAGCCTCCATCTTCAGCTTGGCCTGTGGGCAGGGCCTATTTTCCCACCTGAATATGATTCTCTTTTCCCTGATGAATGAGATAGCACGGTAAGGACTTAACTAGGACATCATTTAACACATTCGAATCATCTTGTAAATAAAGGTGGCTTTCAAGAGGTTAGGTTATTTGTGGAATCTGTCAAGACAGGGCAGCTTATAGGACAGGTATGGAGGAACTGAGGAAGGTGGAGAGAGTGGTTCAGGTGGTAGCTCAAAAGGTTCAAGCTACATAAAGAAGCACTGTGGGAAGTAGCAGGTATAGGGGTTGAAAGAGTGAGTTTTGGAACTAGAAATACTTGGATTCAGATATATGTAACTTAATGCTTTTAGCAAATTTGTAAATTTATCTGAGCCTTAGTTTACTAATCTGCAAAATGGGAAGGATAACAATTCTATCAGCCAGTACGATAAGAAATAGAGTAGTATAAACAGAGTATGTTTAGCTTAATGGTGGCTGAACAGTTACTATCAATGGGAAGGGAGAACACTGAGCAGCTGAGAGTCCAAAATAGCTGTGAGTCCAAATATCCTACGAAGTAGTGACAGTATGAGGAAGCAGGTGGCTGAGATCAAAAAGTAGGATTTGGTAATTTAAGGATTTTCGAGGAGTGGGCACTATAGTTGCTGTTTAGTTGGATATGTAATTGCCACTACGGGAACAGTTGACATGAACAGAATGGAGGTAAAGTTCACTGAAGCTTAGAAGTAGCTAAGAAGGCCAAAGGCTGTAAAGTTATGGCTTTGACTGGAAGATCCATATGGATATTGGAGTCACATAGGTAAGCCAGTGGTCAAAGAAACTGTGGGTAATAAGAAGGAGTGACAGAAATCTCATCTGATAGCATGAGTTCCAATTCCTGAGGGTTTTGCATGAAAGTCATGGAGAGTTTGGAATTGTCATGAGGACCTGAAAGAATTCTCAAACCACTTTCTGACCTCACAGGTAGGTGGAGTAGAAGAAAGAATTTGGGCCAGCAGGTGGTGTGGAGATCAAGGCGACTGGATCCCACATGACCAACTGCACTGTTCGAGTCCCAGACCCAGAGGCTTGAAAATCACGCCTGGCATGTGTGCCTGCATGATCAAAGTCCTAAGCGGAGAATGGAGAAGGGATTGCAGCATGACCATCTCCCCTGGGGAGGGGGGGGGACTTCTCTCTCTCTTTCTCTGTTTCAATCCAATGAGTACACACACCCTAAAACAAACAAACAAACAACAACAGCAAAAGACAGAAGTTAATTTCAAAGAATAATAGGGGAAGTAGTCTTCTCAAGGGAAGGCCAAGTTCCAGTTAATATTAATACTTGCTACCAACTAATGCATGCCTACTATATTCTAAGAGTTTTACAGATACCATTTCTAATCTTCACAATAATCATGAGTAGGCACTCATATTTCCATTTTATACAAATGAGAAGCCTAAAGATTAGAAAGATGAGAAGCCTCACCCTAAATTACACAGTCTAGTGAAAGAACCAGGGTTTAAATATACCTGGTTGCCAAGACCAGCTCTTTCACTGAAGGAGCCTGTCTGCTCAGTGGGCAAAGAGAAGAGATTATGAGGGGAGTATGAAGATGGGATGTTTCTGTCAACCAAGGAATAAAATTTCCAGACACAAAGAAGAAAATGGTGGGGAGGAGGAGGTTGTTGGGAGATCTAGAAAGAAGAGAGGAAGCAGAGACGTCTCAGGCAAGCCACGGTATAGACAGTCAGTAATTAAAGGGACCAGGCAGGAGAAGTATGCTTGAGACTCACAATGTAATGGATGGAATTGATTTGCCTCAGTGTCCCCAATTTGCAAAAGTTGTTTTGATATCGCAGAAATTCTGCTCTATCCATAGTGATGTTGGTGTTTTGGAAACTTCCTCCATGGATCCTGGGCATCTGCATGTTTCTGTGGAATTGTCAGTAATTACATCATGGAGGTCAAAGAAGAGGAGGGGTCAAGTGCTTGGGATCAGGTGACCTGGAGGTGGGCATGGAGGATGGTCGCAGTGGAGGAATTGTCCACAGATGCATGACTTCCTCCTGGCTCGCACAGGCTTCCAGCATCCTTTGAAATCAGTCAGCGGTCTGTCTGTAATAATTGATGCACACGGTCCCCTAATCAGGGACCAGAGTCCAATGCCAATTGTTTCTTTTACTTTTTAATGGATTCGAACTCCATACCCGAGCTTAGAAAATCAAAGCACTTCTGGAAGATATTTATTAGCGGCCAAATTATAAAAACACATAGCAAACCTTTAGTTTGCATTACAAGTGTTAATATATGCAGAGCCCCGTGAATAGCTCATCTTTCTGCCTCTCTTGTATCTTAAATTTTTCATTACAAATTTCCAGGGCTTCAAAGTAGACTCTCACAGCCGGCGCCTTTTTTCTCCCTTGCATGACAAAGAGCTGTCAAAAACGGTTCCTGGGCTGGCTAGTTTCTTCTCCTTTTTTCTCTCATCTAAATGTCAAACAACTTAGCTTAAATAAAGCCCAGCATTCTTCGTCTGGTGCTTCTCAAAAGAAAAACACCACCACAGAAGGCATCTACAAAGGCCCTAATTAATGTTTCTCATTGATTTGGTTTTAGTGTGATGTATTTTATAAAAAAAATATGAATCCAGAAGGCACTCTCATTAAAATCATTAGCGGCTCAACATCGGCTGCAAACAGCCTGGTGAGTGGTAGGGCTTAAGAACCCAGACTCACACAAACATACAGATACAGAACTCACACGTGCACTTGTACGTGCATGTGACATACTTTACAGATCATGCATGGCACACCTGGAAGTGCACACATGCAAAATCATGTGCAAGATATACACAAAATATCTGCATGCACTTACATAGATTAGTCACTGATGCAAAAATATACACATATGTGTTGACTACTTGGGGGGGGTACATGTGCAAACATACAAGTATGCATGCATCTGATTATTCGTGCCTGCATAGAAGCACAATGAATCATGCGCTCACACACAGTATGTGCACAGTCATACATATGTATACACCTGTAAGCACGACTCCTGACAATATGACAATGAAATTCCATGTATTAGGGGAAGATGAAAAAAACTGTCTTCTATAGGCCCAACCTGGTGGCACAGTCAGTAACAAACTGTCAGTGCTAGTACCTACATGACTGGCCTTGGGTTGGGATCTGCATCAGCTTGAAAGCATGCTGGGGGAACCAGCAGTTAGCATAATGGCTATGTCGCTGGACTCCCATGTAGTTGACCGTGTTTCGAGTCCCGGACCTGGTGGCTTAAACTCATGCCAGGCACGTGTGTGGGCATGCCCAAGATCCTGAGAAGAGAATGGAGGAGAAGGGACTGCAGCGTTGCCATCCCCCCTGAGGGGGGGATGTCTCGCTTTCTGGCTCTCTCTGTCTGGCAAGTGCCCCATAGCAAAAACCTCTCCAAAAAAAAAAAAAAAAAGCATGATATGTTCCAAATTCTAAGGAGCTGGAGGGGATCATGGCATGGTAAGACCCTTTTGAGGGTGCTTCTGTCTTTCTCTCTCTCTCCTGCTTATCATCTTTATCATGAACACAATAAATAAACTTAAAAAAAATAGAAGAAGAAAAAAATGTCTCATACTTCTGGGGATATGTTTATACAAAAAATCAAGAAATACCAGAGCCATTGGTTTTCTGCATCACTAGTGTCTCTCTTTAAGGTTATTTCTTAGGGCCAGCAGATGGCACAATGGTTACATTGCTGGACTGTTGCGTTGTTAACTGTGGTTCAAGTCTCAGACCTGGTGGCTTAAAACTCTCAGTCTCATGTGCGTGTGTGCTCAAAATCCCAAAAGGAGAATGGAGAAGAAGAAATTGAGGTGTGGCCATTTCCCCTGGGTGGTGATTTCTCACTTTCTGTACTCTGTGTCTCTCTGGCAAGCGCATACACTCTATAGCAAAACTCTTTAAAAAAAAAAAAACGAAAAATTATTATTGCTCATATCTTTTTCAATTGGCCTCCTAATGCCATGGGCTAAAGCTATTCGGACATACCAAGGACATGTGCCTGCATCCCCCTCCTATTGTGACTTGTTTTCTTCTGTTGGTCTGGAATGTTTTCTGGAGCTTTTCCTTGTGATTGGTCTTTCAACTCTTCATTACAGGGATGAAAAAAAGACAAACAAAAAAGAAGTAGAGAGGCGTTATAGATCTTGCTAGGACAGGGTGAAGAACTTCATAATCTGAAACTACTGAAGTGGAGATTTAGGTCCTTAGATAGCAGCTACTACCAGCGGTGGTTAGGGAGTGGACCAAAGTACTGTTCTTTCCTAAGGACTTGTTCTTACATTCCACATTTAGTTTCCTTTTCATAATTAAGACTAAACAAACTGTCTCCATCTCATATCCTATTTTAAAATAACTCTTGTTGTTTTACAAAACTGGAAATTTTTATGAGACTTTCATGATTTATGAAGGGATCTGGAGAAAGTGCCCTCCCCAACTTCACCTCTAAGATATATACTTTCTCTGTTCTTATTGAGATGTACATGAATTACCTTTATCTCTGGGTAGTCAACCAGGTCTATATTCTAATCTGTTTTGTTGCTTGTAACAGAAAATATCTGAAATGGGGTGGTTCATAAAAATAGAAGTTTATTCAGCTTATGGTTTGTAAGTCAAGGGCCCAGGGCCATATCTGGTGGGAGTCTTATAGAGCCCTGATCACTACATGCGGGTGAGAACCCATCAGAGCAATTGTCCATGGGTCTCTCTGTTCTGGTCTCATCCCCTTTTTTTAAAAAACTCACCAGAATTCCAGACCAGCAGTTGGCATAATGGCTATGTCACTGGACTGCCATGTAGTGACTGTAGTTCAAGTCCTGGACCCTGGTGACTTAAACTCATGCCAGGCTGGGTGCATATGCATGTATGACCAAGATCTTGAGAGGAGAATGGAGGAGAAGGGATTGCGGCATGGCTATGCCCCCTCAGGGGGTGATTTCTTGCTTTCTGTCTCTCTGTCTCTCTCTGTCTTTCTGGTGAGTGCATGTACCCTATAGCAAAAACATCTCTTAAAACAAAACAAAACAAAGCAAAACAAAACCTCACCAGAATTCAGTTATGAGGGTTCTGTGCTAATGAGCTTAATTCTAGTCTCTCCCCAAAGGCCCAACCTTTGACACCATAACTGGATCAAGAAGTTTTCACCCTTCTCATCCCATATAGTGTCTGAACACATGAATTTGGGGGGACATATTCAAACTATAACAGTTTGAGACTAACCCAAGTATTCTTCCACCCAGGTCAGCCTCTAGGAAGTTTGGTATTCAGGTTAGGGGCCATAGACTTTGCTAATGAATGTCAAGGATAAGATTTGCTCTCAAGACTGCTGGTTTATCGTTTGCATGTGCTTCTTTTAAGAACTTTGTAGGGCAGATGCCTCTGAGTCAAGGCATGGTTTATGTATCTTCAGAGCCCATGTGTCAAGATATTATCTCACCCCAATGATAGCCCAATGTAGCATAGAACTTGGGCTATATGGTGATATGTTGGGCTGCAAAGTCTCTGAAATAATCAGAGACTTCCTTTTTCACCAGCTCTAAGGTTTACTTTCCTGTGCCCATAAGGAACATAGTCTTTCCTTTCAAAGTCCTTCTGCTCTCCTCCTACAGGGTGCTGGAGGAGTCATGCTTGCCCCTCAATACCTTGCATATTCACATCTCCCTTACAGATGGAGAAGTTGGTAACTTAAGTGTATAAACCTTACATTTGAGGGACTATATTATCCCTTGAGAATGGTCTCTGTGTTCAAGGTTAGAGCTCATGTATATACTTTCTTAACCTACTGCTCCTCCTGCCTTCTCTTCATTCATGTGATGATTGTGAAGTAGCAGAATTAGTAGACTGGCCTGTAAACCACTTCTCTCTGTCATCTCCTTAAAGCATGACTGACTGGCTCTTCAAGTTTTAGATATGAAAGGAAGAAGTTAAGACTGTGTTCCGCCTTGGTCTTAAGTCTGTTCTACAATTCATTTTTACCAAACTCTGGAGGTTTGAGTGCTTGTTGGCCATTAATATTATAATTGATACTTTGATTCTCATTTGACCAGTGACCAGGGTATCCCATCATTCACAACCCCAGAAAGGAATATGATGAGAATTTCACTCCACAGCATATATAAACAAAACAACATTCAATAGCAACACAGGGAGATAAAATAAGAAATAGTGACTTTAAGCATAAGAGAGAGAAATAGGGGGCAGGGAAGTTACCAAAGCCTCTCCAAGTAATTAAAGCACAGTTTATGTTTTGCCATTTGTCAGAATAAAGTCAATATTGGAATCTTAGTCCTTGTATCTTCTGGGCTAAATATCCTTCTGTGGCTCTTGCTCAAATATTGAAAATACTTGTGTAAGTTCTAGTGTAAAGCTGCCATCGAGATGATTTGTGTGAAAGCATAACCTGCTGCCTTTCTGAATTCATGCATCTACCATCACAGTTTATATCAATTTTGCTCTGGTCCCCATTAGCAATGTTGTCAAAAAAAAAAAATCACAGAAAAATAATGACCCTGAAAGCCAAGAAATTTAGATCCGGATATGAACCATAAATCTGTATTAATTTAATAGTTAAAGTGCGTTAATGCTTTGTAATATTTTTTCTTTATAGAGAACACAATAGTGAGGTCATCTGTAATAAAGATGTTAATCCTGAGCCACCTGCTAGTTTGTTTTGCCTCTTGGGGCAAGAGGACGTTAATGGATGAAATATGGCCTCGAGCTCCTTAAAATGGTGTTTTATGGCAACCTCTATGCAGAGCTATAAAACATTCACTCTGAGTGATAAAGAGTCTCAAGAAGGGATACACACTCTCCATCATGCCTGATCTGACACTAGCTTTGCTTAACTTATCACTCATCCACAAACACCCACTGGGCTGAGTAATGAAGGAAGGTCAGGGGCTGCCCCAGGGCTCAGGGAGGGTAAAGTGAATTGTCTGACCTTTGAAACCAGCTTCTGGGAAAGGTGCCACTCTTGGAATCTACTGTCTATTTTGACCCCTGGCTTTTTGATTCAGGAACACGGTCCATTGTTCTATCATTAGAATTTTGAATAGGTTTTGTCGCATACAAAAGAAACAGAAATAGGATTTCCAGGTGGTGTGGAGATTAGGGTGGCTGGATCCCATATGGCCAACTTCATTCTTGACTAGAAAAATCAAACCAGGTGCATGTGGATATGTGCTCAAAATTCCAAGAGGCGAATGGAGGAGAAGGGATTAGGGCATGGCCATCCCCCCAGGGGATGATCTCTCTTTCTCTCTCGCACATGAGCCCTACAGTAAGCTGAAAATAAGAGAGAGAGGGAGGGAGGGAAGGAGGGAGGGAGAGAGAGAGGGAGAGAAAGAAACAGAAATAAGTTATACACATCTATCTCCAGAGATATTTTCCTTTTTATGCTTTGGGGAACATCCTTTGTTTAAGTTCCGGTGATCTATTTCCAAAATAAAAGAATAAGCCTCATATAGAGTCTTCATATTCCTTTCTGTTTGTTCATTTATTTCTTCCATGAGCAAGAAAGAGAGAGAAAAAGAGACATAATATAGGAACTTCCAACATGACCCTCACACCATGATCCATCCCCCGCTTTAGCCAGCCCCAGATCATGGGCATGTGTGCATGCCCAAGGGGTTCAGAGAGCTCTCTGGACATGAACTGTGAACCTTCTTATGTGAGTTAGACTTGTGGAATGTTGTGTTACTGCCAGGCCACCATCTGACCCAGCTCTTTCTTCTATAATACCTGATTTAATTTTTTCTTTTTGTTGAAACAGGTCTCTCTCTTTTTGGAGAGGTTTTTACTATAGGGTGCATGCACTAACCAGTAAGACAGAGAGGGACAGACAGAAAGCAAGAAATCATCCCCTGGGGGGATGGCCATGCCACAGTCCCTTCTCCTCTATTGTCCTCTTGGGATCTTGGGCATGCACGCACATGCACCCAGTGTGAGTTCAAGCCACTGGATCCAGGACTTGAACCGTGGTCAACTACATGGGAGTCCAGAGATAGCCATTACACCAACTGCTGGTTCCAGAGCAGGTCTCTTACAATGATGTACCCCACATGCTATTCAGATTGTGCCATATTGGGTGGGAAAACTTTAATAACTCCACAGGAATTGCAGAATTAGGGCTATGCACATGCCTTTGGCATTCAGGGTTTTGAACCATAGTCAAGCAGAGTGAGGGCACAGGATGCTTGGAACTTGTTAAAGCAGTTGGCATTGGAGGGAATGACTCACATGTCTGCTCTAGGCATACCTGGGAAGTCTACCCTATTATTCTCCTATGAAAGGACATGGATTCTGACTGGTACAGGGTTTTGGCTGGGCAGTGACAAAACTGCCCAGGAGGTCAGTGTTAGTAAGTTCTCAGAGGTTTGCTACATAGATTAGCTCATCAGGAATCATGAAGTAGCCAGATAGAGGGTATAGCCTTGAAGTAACACTTGGAAAGCTATCTATGAAGTAATTGAAGTAAAACTTGGAAAGCTATCTATGAAATAACAGAAGGAAGGACAAATGCTTCACATGTGAGAGGAGGCAGGCACAGGAGGAGAATTCATCTCTTACTTGAAAGTCTCAGGTGCTGAGAGCAGAGCACAGGGAATCTCAGCCAATTAATGTCTTAGCAAGATGCTTCTCAATGTTGGTATCTTAGGAGGGTGAGAACAAAATTAGGATTATTTAGAGGATATTGATGGTTTGAGGTCTACTTGTGGGCACAAGTGTCTAGCATTGTCTCTTGAGTATACTTCTGGTCTGGTTGGGACCAAGAACTTATATCCATTGATACAAATAGCTTTTTTTATGAGCTTTCTAAGAACTTAAGTCCATGACTGCAAGAGATGGAAGTTACAACCCAAACTTTCCATGTTCACCATTGTAATTGCCTACTGGACCAGAGACGAAGCAGGCTGCATATGTGTGGTCATATCCTCTTTGAATGGCTAAGTTATTGTATCTTAGCCATTGGATCAATTCACTGGATGTGTACAGGTGAGTAACCCCATAGATGGAGGAGGTCTTAGTTCTCCTTCCCTTAGATTGGCTTTGTTTTTGTTTTGTTTATAATCTAGAGGGAATGTGTGCTCTGAGAGCGAGACAGACAGAAAGGAAGAAAGCACCCAGTAGGCCAGTGGGATGTGATCACATAGCAATCCCTTCTCCTACATTTCTCCATCTTGTTGGAATAAGGCACACATGCTTAACTACTAGGCCATGTGACTGACCTTCCTTGCAGGTAACAGCAATGCAAAATAGTTCTTGCCTATATAAATGCCAATAAATTTTGTCCAATGTAGGTTTAATTGCCTTTTCTCCTTCACTTAACAAAACAGGGCTGGTCTCATGTCCTAGTGGTTAAGGAAGCTGGATCACACATGGCTGACTGAAGTTCAAATCCCTGCCCCAGTGGCTTGAAAAATACACTGGCCACATGTGCATGCATGCCAAAAGTCCCAACATGATGTAGAAGGAATTGTAGTGTGACCATAACACACCGGGTTGGAGGGCTTTTCCCTCTCTCTTTCTGCCCCTCTTTCTCTCTCTCTCTTGGGTAAGCATACAAGCCCTCTGGCATGTTAAAGAAAGAAAACAAAAGTTTCATATCAATGTATGAATTCATTATAACATTCTTATACTTCTAAGAAACTATACAAATTTATTGTCTATAAACTTGCAGTTCTTTGATTTCTCCTTTGAACAAATCATAGCATCTTTTCTGATCCTTTTTTCATGCATGTTGATTTTTAATTTTTTTAGAAACTATTTTATTTAACTTTATTTAGTAGTAGTAGTAGTATTTTCCAGTTTGATCAGAGAGAGATGGGGGTGGGGCAGGAGTGAGAAAGCAAGCCACTAGGTCCTGGTCTTGAACCAAGGTCGGTCATGTGGGAGTCCAACACCTTTAACCACCACACCACCTGCCAGCCCCCATACATGTTCATCTTATATTTTATATTCACTTTGATAATTCTAATTTTGCCTTTATTTTAGAAAATTATCTTTTGTCATGCGACCAAAGGGCAGGGTTCGAGATAGATTGGCTGCCTATGAGGCCTGTCTCTGCCTAGTTGAATTGTGTCAACTCAGAGCAAGACAGGGAAAATCAAGTAACGAGAAGTCCCACCTTCTCCATTGCCCAAGCCAGGCTAGATAGCCTAGTTATTGATTAAAGGAATCACATACCACTGCTATTTATAAATCCAGGGCTCCAAAGAGAATGTTTGTTTTTCCTGCTTTTAATTATTGAACATGAGATGCCAGTGTTGTTTTGCCAACAGCGGCACAATAGGTCCCTAATGAAACTCACTGAGCTACTAATAATTAAACCATCAAGCGGAAGTAACCAGTGTGGTGAGGTATCAATTAACATTCTTCAATAATCACCCTTTTGTTTTGATTATTTTAAGGAAAGCCACTTTTGATGTTATTTCTTCAAATTTATCACATAGAACTTCACCTTTGATAAAACCATTCTAAGAATTGAGTTCTGTGAAGTCAGATATTCTCCAGTTCCTATCATCGTTCTTCTACTAACACAGGATGATTCTGGACACCTTGGTTCACTTTTCTGAAACCAAATCTTTTAATATGGAAAGAGAAACTAATAATAGTTAAATGAGAGCAAAACAGGATGATTTAAGATTAAGAACCTAGAACATAGCAGAGGCTCAATACATTTCCTGTTTTGTTACCTCCCTTCATGCCTTTCTTCTTTCATCTTTTAGTCTGTTTTCATAAGCCTTATAGTCTCATCAGGGATCCCTGCAAATATCCCAAACTGTACCACACTTTCATCTTCAAAATTATAATTTACCTATGGTCACTGCCAAAGGAGTAGGTCTAGACATCTATGAATGTACCATAGCTCCCCAACAATTATGATTGCTCCAATGGTAATCACTTCAGAAATTGGGCCAAGCCAATTGGATTCTCTACTATTAGACTTTCTACTAAGTTGGTAGTTGGGTCAAAAAGGTGACATGGGATCAGGGTGAGAGCTAGTGCCATGGCAAACCCAAGGCAATGTGATCTGTCCTTGCGAAGGAAGAATGGCAACTGTGATACCAGAAGTCATGATGCAGTGAGAAGCAGACCTAAGCAAAGGTGAGTACTCATGTGGAGAGAGAAAGAGAACATCAACCAGATGGGTTTTTGGCCCCCATGGATCCTAGCTGTACATTTTTTTAAAGGTTCTTTTATTAGCAAAGTGATCACTCTGTGAATGGAGCAGGGAGAGAGAAGGATAATAGGTAGGGGGCATTTTGTTCAAGGATATGAAGATTTTAAGATGATAGCAGGAACGGTCATACTTTAAAGAGTGATCCAGTGGACATAAAAGTAGGAGTGGCATGAGAGGCCCTGGATTTGGGATGCCAAATGCTAGCCTCTGAAACTGCTTTACTTATTTTATTTATTTTTCTTTTTTTAGAATATTTTTTAGCTATAGGGCATGTGCGCTCACCAGACAGAGAGAGGCAGAGAGAGAGAAAGCAAGAAATCACCTCCCAGGGGGGATGGCCATGCCGCAATCCCTTCTCCTCCATTCTCCTCTCAGGATCTTGGGCACGACGCACACGTGCCTGGCATGAGTTTAAGCCACCGGGTCCGGAACACGAACCTCAGTCAACTACATGGGAGTCCAGCGACATAGCCATTATGCTAACTGCTGGTCCCAAAACTGCTTTACTTGTTTATCTGGAGCCTTTAGGAGGTGGCCTGACACACTTGTTAGCTGACCATCTTTGATGTGAGGGTGTTGGGGTGAGGAGTCAGCTACTTCCCTTAGGGGCTAGAAGGCCATATGAGAAAAGGAGAAAAGGAGAAAGACTTGCTAGTTTTAAGCTTTTAGCTCCCTCTAACCACATTCCTCCCCCACCCCCTAGATCTGTTAATAGCCAACTGGAGAGGACAAATGGTCTCTAAGTAAGAGACAGGAACATCAAGGAAGGAATGAAGACACTGATGAAGTGGAAGGCTATTACTTTGTCTAGTTTACAACTTGGGGAAAAGCACTTTCCTGGCACTTGAATTAAATACTGAGAACTCTGGCCACAAATTAAATACTGAAAACTCTGTCCAATTTCACAAACCATTACCTGAGCCTACAAGGCATGGTGCTAGGTGCAATGGGGAACATGGGATGATCCTCTGTCCTTTGGGAGGAAGTGATGTACTCACAGGTAACTATAACACAAATCAGGTTACTGTGACAATCATGAGAGACACACAAAGTGATCTGAACTGAATAGAAGGGAAAATTCCAGGCTAGGAAGCTTCATGGAGAAGGTGGATTATAGACCACCCTTGAAGATGGTGGGTTCTTAGATGCCCATAGTAGGGTGTAAAGGAGTATTTTAGAAGAAAACATCATGTGGAAAGTATAAGGGCAGGAAATATGGAATGTTTGAATGCAAGAGTGGTTCTTCTTCAGGTGGAGTACAGGGTACAGATTATGATAGGACCAGAAGTGGGGCTGACCCCATAGTCTGGGATGCTGGATTCCACATGACCAGTCAGAGCCTGGTATTAAGCAGACACTAAAGAAAAAGGTCCACTTCCTCCTGTTTCTCTTTTTCTTGGGGAGGTAGGGGAACACTAGGGTCCTTAAATAACTAAATGAATATATAAAGACAAATATCGTGGACATACCATATGTCAGACACTGTATCAATTATGGCCTAATTTAAGCATATCTGTAATTGCAAGGATTTGGAGTAGATACATTTTAATGCACAAATTTTTCCTGGAGCTGAAAAGCTGAACAGAAGTCAGTGTGGTAACCAGACATACCCAGAATCGGGAAGCCACAACTGCTGTGAGCTGGAGAGACAAAGAAAGGAGGGAGTATCTTGAGTCAATCAGTAAGATCTGGACCCAAGGTGGACCTATTGGTCTTTTAAAAAGAAGCCACCTGAGGCAGAGAGAAAGGGGAGATATACCCCAGCCCCTCCCTTCCTCCTGTCCTTCATCTCCCTCCATGGCCAGCTTGCCACTAGCTGAATCCATCCGAAACTAGATAAGGAAGCCTTGAAAGATAACGTGCAGGGTCAGTATCGATACAATATATGACCAGAGTTCCCCCAAAGGGAGAGTACACATCCTGGACACTTTAATAGGGTGTTGACAATAAGAATGAATATGGTGGGCTATGCTGGTTTGAACGTGTCCCCCCAAAGTTCATATGCTGGAAACTTAACTGCCATTATAATGGGATTAATGTAGTTCAGCTAGGGTTTGGAGAGGTAGGGACTTTTGAAAGAGTTTAAGATCAGGAGATTAGGGTCCTGTGATTGGACACACATAGGGAGATGCAGATTCATACTCTTACTTAGCTTTTGGCATGTGATACCCAGTGCTACCTTGGGACCCCACCAGCAAGAGGACCTTCACCAAGGGCTTCACCAAAGCCTTTTGACTTGGACTTCTAAAAATGTGAGCTTAATAAGCCTCTATTATTTTTTCTTGAATTATTATTATTATTATTATTATTATTATTATTATTATTATTATTTTGGCAAGAGAGAGAGAGAGAGACAGGCATTGACAGGGTCACTATGTCATGATCCACCCCTAGCCTCAGCCAGCCAGAATCCTGAGCATATGTGTATGCCCAGCATGTACAGGGAAACTCTGGGATGCAGACCTGGGCTCTTCCCATATGGTCTCGGCATTGTGAAGTATTGCATTACTGCTGCACCACTGCAGCTGGCTAAACTTCTAGTTTTTAAGAAGTTACCCAGACTCGGGTGTTTCTCTTATGAGTATCAGAGTGAACTAGACCAGAAAATGCCATAGGTTCTTAGTCTCTGGTTTAGAACAAGAAGCTGGCGAGGTCAGAGTAATTATAGCCTGCTGTCTTTAAAGATCCCTGCAGATCTCATAGTTCCAGTTGGGCAAGAGCTGGTAGTTATCTTTAGAGTTCTGTACTTGTCCCATTCAGGCTAGGACTTATCCTAGATGCAATGCTAGTTTTGTGCAAGGGGGAATTGGAAATAAGGGCCAGGAGTAGTGGGTTTTCTTCTGGCTCTGGAGCTCTTCATTGTGGGTCAAGGTATTGCAGGTTTGAGAGTTTCAGAGACTAGTTCACTGGCAGCCTTCCCTGGTCCCAGAAGACTTTCTCCTTTAGAAATTAGCACTTGGGAGTTCTTCAGAGGCATTTCCCATTCTGTCCTTGGAATCCCAATATAAGTCACTGCTATCAGATTCCATGGGAAATATATTAGAGGAGTTTTACTCTAATGAGAGATATAGATAGAGCCTCATAGTTGAAGGTGTCCCTAAAGAGCATGGAGTCCAGCTCATTTGAGGCAGTGCATAAGTAGCACTCAAAGATTTGCTGCCTCAGTTTTCCTTGTCAGCTGACTATCAAAGTTTCCAGAATGAGAATAGGGAGGGTTCAGTGAAAGCTCCATAATGACTGAAGTGATTGGATTTGTACCTTCGCCTGGCCTCTTTCTGTGCAGCCTCAAGCCAACTGTTGGTCTCTCTGGGCCTTCATGTCCCAGCAGGGGACATGGAAGTTGATTTATGCAAAAACTATGGGTTCTACCAACTCTGTATTAACCTAAGGCAGAAACAGTAGAAAGATCATGATCAATGAAAATGGTAGTGATAGCTATGGGTTATCAAGCACTTTGATGCTAAATATTTTTCATGTGTTGGTTTTGTTTACTTTTGACCTGGAAGACTCCTCTAAATTGTGCAGTCTTTTTGTAGCTGCCTATTGTAGATAGTATTTCTACTGCAGGTCATGCTCAGTTATTAGATCCATCGAACACCCCAGGATCTTGGTTCTAATTGCTTTCTAATTCTAAACCCCATGCTTCCTTTATTTAAATATTATTATGTCAATACACTAAGATGCAAAGTGCTGTCAGGCATACAGCTTTCTGTCTCCAATTCAAATAGCCTCAATAAAAACCTGCTGTATAAGTCTATGCGATTAATTCCTTGTCTAGTCTTTATAAGCAGGAATCAGGTCTGGGAGAGAGTGTTTTGTGAAGATATTCTTATTGCTAACTTCCTTTCTATATCTTATCAATCTGGAAAGGGTAGAAATAGGACATGGAGATATCTTAAGTTTAGTGAGAATGAGCATATCAGTTTTAGGGTTCATGGATTTTGGAATATACTCAAAGATATGTGGTCTCTTCTCTGCCTGGTCTAGTTAGCCCTTCATAACAGACTATTAGTATCATCCCAGTTTTAGAATCTCATTTTGTTTTATTTATTTATTTATTCATTAATTCATTTATCTATGATCTATTTATCTATTTTAGTTTTGCTATAAGGTGTATGCACTTGCCAGAGAAAGAAAGAAAGAGGGAATATAAAAAATCACTCCCAGAGAGGATGATCAGGCTGAAATCCTTTCTCCTCCATTCTTCTGTCAAGATTTTGGGCACTCGGGACCAACAGTTAGTGCAATGGCTATGTCGCTGGACTCCCATGTAGCAGACCGGGGTTCGAGTCCCGGACCTGGTGGCTTAAACTCACACCGGTTAAATGTGCACATGTACCCAAGATCTCGAGAGGAGAATGGAAGAGAAGGGATTGCGGCATGGCCATCCCTCCGGGGGGGAGGGCGCTTTCTCACTTTCTGTCTCTCTGTCTCTCTCTCTGTCTTTCTGGCAAGCGCATGCACCCTATGGCAAAAAAAGAAAAAAAAAAAAAGAGAAGATTTTGGACACTCATACATGTGTGCCCAGTATGCTTTTTAAGCTGCCAGGTTGGAACTTGAACTGTGGAGCTGGGCATGTGAGATCCTGCCTTAAGCAACATGCACTGACTGGCTCCTCAGTTGCTCCCCTTTTAGAAATGATAAAACTGAGGCTTAGTAAGTTGCAGCAAGTCATCCAACCCTATCTGTCATGGTAGATGAATTCTCTGGGCATGTTGAAAGCTCAAAATGGGCAAATGGCTCTTAGAAAGCTCCACATACAGGGCTGCCACTACCCCTGCCCCCAACTACTGCATTGTCACCAGTTTAAGATCAGGCCTTTTGTGGGGAATGACAGAATGAGGCATAGGCAGTCAGGTTTGACTTAGAAATGAGAAATGTATGGCAAGTGGACTCCAAGGGGTAAAACCGGAGTTAAGAAGCCCCTGATGGCTTAAACTCATGCTGGGCATGTGTGCATGTGTGTGCCCAAAATCCCAAGAAGAGAATGGAGGGAAAGGGATTACAGCATGGTCATCCCTAGTGGGGGTGATTTCTTGCTTTCTGTCTCCCTGTCTCTTTGGCAAGTGCACACTCCCTATAGCAAAAATATCTCTAAAAAATTAATAAAGTTGTTCATCAAGTCAAAGGATAATGAGATTAGATTCAGGTTAGAGCTAAGTTGAGAAGAAGGGCAAATTCACAATGTTAATCTAGATGGTTCCGGGTTAGTGACTCACTGTGGAAGTGAATGGGAAAAAGAGGTGTCTTGAATAAACTTTCAGCTATTTGACAGGATGACTAGGCAGACTGTGGATGCCTATTCATTAAGATATGAAACACAGAAGAGTTTGTGTTCTCTTTTTCCTCTCTCAGAATTCCTTTTTCTGGCATGTATCGGGAGACATATGGTTACCTGTCCACATCAGAAGATTCTCTTATGAGCCACTTTTCCTTCTGTGGGTTCCTCCAGCTGCTCTCTATTTCACCATCATTCCCTTTGCTTCTGGTCACAACCCACTTCCCCTAAACAGAGTACTTCTTCTCCCACATGGATAAATGGGAAGAGGTCACGCTTCTCTGCTTGCCACAGATCTATTATTCTCTACACCAAACCCACACACTTCTCTATTGTTTCAGATTGTACTGAAGAGTTGGAAGCAGTAAACTTCTAGAGAAACATTTGTAGACTGGAATATATGTAAGATTGCTCTGGCTACCTATCATCAACCAACTACCATGGATTCCACTGTTTTAGCATCAGCTATTCATCCCTCTTCCCTGCTCCATTCACCTATGACCTAATTCTGAACTCCCAAGATGATAAATTTTCCATGAATGGTCCATTTCTGGGCACAACAGAGAGGTAGAGACTCTTGAAAGAGTTTAAGATCAGGAGATTAGGGTTCTTTTCCCTGACCTGAGAAGTCGCCTCATTTCTTAGTTCCCTCCCATGGACATACAGCCACTTCTCACTTAATTAATGACCAACCTGTTTAATGATCAGTGACTTAAGGGTGGATCTCCAATGCAGGGAATCCCCTTTCTCTGTTGAGTCTTGGGAATCCCCCTCTCTCTGTCCTTGTCTCATTCCCACAGCTGGTTAATATTCACTACACAAAGTGTTTGCAATCATGCAAGACTACATATTTTATTTATAAATTTGTACTTCATTGTGCATCCATCATCGTATTTAGAATAAATAAAACAAATTACACTAGATTTATATTATTGTATTATGACATGTGCTATCACTTTCTAGTGCTTATCTAATGAGTGCTTTTTGTATGGATAGATTTACATTACTTGAGTGGTGCGTGATATCTGTTGAAGAATGCATACCCTATGATGTACCATAAGATACTGCCATTAGACTCCTAATTTATTGACCAATTCACTTAACAACCTCATCGTAGGAATAGAACTTGGTCTTTAAGTGAAGGCTATCTGTAGTCGTTCCTTTTTGCATCAATTTCTATTTCTACTACCAGGGTTGGCTTTACCCTAGAATGGATTTCTTTCCCCAACAGATGACTGTCCAGATGCAGTGATCCTAAGTTGTACATTTGCTCTGTTTAAATTCTTTAGTCTAGAATAGGTTCTTGGAGGTTTTATTAAGGTTCTCCAGGATGGACTTTGGCTGTGAGATAAAATGTGAGGTACAGAAAAAGGACTTTTTAAAATTACCCACCAGGCTGACGTTGACTTACATTCAGATCAATATTTCATAAAGATGGTTACTAGTTCCTGGAGGCAGAAGTCTAGACCCACATGAGGGAAAACACTTTCCTAAGTAAAATAGAGTCCACCCAGTCTTCTGTCAAACAGTGCCAGGGCCCTTTTCTTCTGTCTTTGGTTTACAGACTATAACTTGGGACTTCTCTGCTCTTTGTGTATACGAACTTCTGAGCATTTGCTCTATGCCATCACTTTCATGAAGCAACTCTCCGAGTCCACTAATGAATATTCCCATGTCATGGATACAAATGAGATTAAAAAAGGTAAAACGACTTGGCCAAGTCATCTAGCCAGCAAGTGGTAAAGACAGATATGAACTCGATACTCTGGACTCCAGATGACTCTGAATGGGGCATTTTTTTTTTTTAAGGGATTTTCGCTATAGGGTGCGTGCGCTCGCCAGACAGAGAGAGACATTAGAGACAGAAAGCAAGAAATCACCCCCCAGGGGGGATGGTCATGCCGCAATCCCTTCTCCTCCATTCTCCTCTGGGGATCTTGGGCACACATGCGTGAGTTTTAAGCCACCGGGTCCGGGACGCGAACCGTGGTCGACTACGTGGGAGTCCAGCGACACAGTCATTACGCTAACTGCTGGTTCCCTGAATGGGGCTTTTTATAGAGACTAGAAACTTGGTCAAAGACAGGTAGACTCCAGACAGAAACCTTGAACTGACTATTTCGTATAGTTTTGAACAAACCACGTACCTAGGCAACATCCCATACCTAAACACTATCTATAAATGAAAGGAAGGCCACATGTAGACTTTTTATTTTCACAGACAGAGGTTGAAGTATTCAAATGAGAAGGGAAAAATGTGACATTTATATTTGCTGATTATAAGAGGACTAGATCCACGTGAACACGCTCAGCTTTGGGGTAAGTGCGAGGAGCCTGGTGCCTAACGCAGATGGAGATATTCAGTAGTCAGGGAGTCCATAGTGAGGCAATCAGGTTACTGCACTGTGGCATGGAGCCAGAGGCATGGATGAAGTGACCCAGAGAAAGCCCTCTTCTCAGTATTAATACTGACCTGACATGCCAACATAACTAGAAGTCTCTAAGTGATGAGGGTTGGACCTACCTTGCATACCCAAAAGTGAGACCTGAATGTGACTACCTGATCAGTGATTGGAGAGTCTCAGGTCTGAACTCAGACAGCCTATGACAACTATCCAGTCCCAAGTCCTGGTTTAAGGATGTTCCATTTCAGGGCAGCTGCCATTAATTCAACAGGTCCACAGAAGATCCGGTCTGATATTTCTTTCTGAGAGCCAGAGGGAGTACAGGCAGGTTTTTAGAGCCCACACCAGGTCACCCACAGGCCATTCTCTGCATACAGCTCTGGCTTCCTCGGGAAATCAGCTAACAGCTTTTCCTTGGGCTGCTAATGTAATACTGCTTATTTTCAGAATCTTTGTGAGGCCGAGGAAAGCATCAGAGTTTCATTGTAAATCCATTATGTCTTCTTTGGTTAGAAATTATCTGTGACAAGCAGTCCCACAGCAAAGAAAAGTCAGTATTATTTTGCAGAATAAAAAAGGGGATTGGTCTCTTCTTTTATTATTTTTTTATTATGACTGTCCTCCTTTTGGTTATGACATTCGATGTATTATTTAGCTTAAGTGCTTGATTAAGGAAGAACTGGTGGGGGGTGCAATATGAACAGGAGGGGGGTGATTGCACAGACACTGGTCTTCTTGTTCCTGTCTTGGTAGCTGGGATGGAAGTAAAGTGCCACGACCCTTTGGGGATCCTGACTTGTTACCCTCAGCACAGGAGATCACGTTCTGGCTAAGGGACCTTCTGGACGTTTCTGGGTCAGCAGAACCTTGGTGCCTTTCTTTCATATACCGGAACCCTTGTGTCTTTATTAAATATTAATTTGCTGTCAATAATTAAATGCTGATTATTTGATCTCTAATGGGGTCAGGATTCCCACAGTCCCATATTAGTGTAATAATGCAAAAGTAAAAATTGCCTTTCAGATGGAAAAAAATGTACTTATTATTCTTTCTTTGTTCAGAGTAAAATGGTTTGTCTTAAATTAAAAATTAAAAGCAGAATTTTCTTTAATCTTCGAATTAAATTAGTGCTAATTAGTTCTATTTTCTGTACAACATTCACATGCTAAAATCTCGGCCATTCCTTCAGCGTATTAATGGTGCCCTTTGGCTGTAATCAAGATTGTCTTACATTAAAAATGATACAGTTAACTCAATTATATTAAGATTCATTGTTCTCAAATCACAGGGTTATGACTAGAAGCTGTTGGAACTGTTGGAAGGGCTGAGATTGCCAGGGTGCAGAATAAAGTCAACCATCATTTCCATCTCAAAACCCCAAGCGCTGGTGTGAGGCTCACAAAGCAGCTGAGATTTCCAGGTATCCGTGGGGCAAGTGGGTGAGTGGGAAGACAGAGACTGCATGCAGATTCGACGGCCGCCCTGCGGAGATCATGGCAATATTTCCTGGTCTCCTTTAAAGAGGAGGGAAAAAAGAGAAAGCCCAAATGAGTCTTATTCTGGGATGATACCATACTTAAGACCTGCTTATTTCTACTTCATCCCCACTACCAGGGAAGTAGCGGATCCAAGTCAGGCAGTGACAGCAGCAGCAATAGCTGCATCTGCTACTTCTCACTGAGAGGTTGCTATGAGTGCCCGCCCGGTACTGGAAACCCAGTGCTATGACTTATATCGCTTCCCTCTTTTTTATTTTGGGCAGAGTGTTGGTGGGGGGAGACGTATGGATATTTTTATTTAAGAGTGACCAGCAAGTGGCATGATGGTTCCGATGCTGGACTCTCACATGGCCAACTGCAGTTTGAGTTACAGACCCAGCGGCTTGAAAATTACAGCAAATAAGGATAGATAAATAAATAAATGTTAAAAAAAAAAGAGGGGAAAGACAAGTCCAATAAACATAAGACAAAATGATGAACATTTGTAATCAAGCAATACAAATATAAACCTAAATCATATGCCATTTCCTACCTACTGGGATGATTTTAAAGTTTGCAATATAAGTCCTTTTTTCCATAATATGTTTTGTCCATGAATTTTGTTATTATTTTTATTATTTTTTATACATTCAATTGCTATGCATCATTTAGCTCGTAAAGAGAATTTACCCAACATGAAATACACCTCAAACCAGTTTATTGAGAATAAGATACACATTATCAACAGGTAATAAACTATTTCTGTGTCCCACGAATGTCTTATGTCTCTATTTTTCCTCCCCAATTTCCTCCCCTACACTCTTATCTTCTCCCACCCTCCTTCCACAGTGTCTACAGCATCCAACATTTTACCTCACTTCCTTAAATAACCTCCAAAAGTTGAGATTTTTAGTCTTATTTGGCACTTGGCTGAGGCTCAGAGAGGTCGAATGACTTTCCCAGAATCACATGGCTGGTTAAGTGACAGAATCCACCTTCACACCCAGCTGTGTTTGATTCCAAAGCAATTAACATAGTGATTCACTTTTTTTTTTTTAAGAGTTAGATGGTGCATGCACTTATCAGTGAGATAAAGAGATGAAGAGGGAGAGGGCAAAAGCACCCTAACCCCTGCATTGGGTCTAGTCATATTGAAAACTTTTTTCAGTTTCTCCATCTTGCTGGGATTTGGGACACACACACACACACACACACACACACACACACACACACACATCTGGACTGTTTTCGAAGCTGTATATGCAAGAGTCCATGTCAGCTTCCCAGATGAAGTTCCCCAGACCTCTTCTTCAGATTCCTTGAGTAGTGTATACTCATCAGGTTCTCTTTTGCTTTCTGACATGAGGAAAATGACACTTCCATAGTCCTCAGCTCCTTGTGTTGATGGACCTAAGAACTTTATAGACACTTGCTTAGCTTGGAGCATTTTAAGATTTGATTAGAGCCCCCGTTGCATCCATTGAATTTTTCATTCAAACTAGAACACTTTTGAGAGCTAAAGCCCTGTTGACAATTACATGGATGCAACAGGTTTACACAAGCTACCCCGGGCTGGATGTGCAGTCACCCTAGGAAGAGACCTACAGAAACAGATATGCCAACTATCAACAATTATGTTACAGTTTGTGATTAAAATGATCACACAAAGAGTAATAACCAAGTTTCCTTTCTTCTAGAGAGCAAGAGAGAAACATATATATATACATACACACACACACACACACACACACACACACACATCTGGCCTGTTTTCCAAGCTTCAAGAGCTGGGATGGTTGGCTCCCTTAACCACCACACGATTGGGCAGACCCTCGCAACTCATTTTAAGGAGGTGTTTTTGTTTCTACAACCAAAAAGATGCTGTGTTTGTGTGGATGCGTGCTGCTGTGTTAGGGCGTGTGCATGTTAGCATTGAGCATGCCTATGTGTATGTCTGTGTTTTGAGAGAGGGGAGGAGAGAGAGAATAGATCTGGAATTTTTCAGCAAGGTAATACAGTAACTTGCTTGCCTGTAGTGGAAGAATGCTCCCACTTTTTCCTCTGGACCATCATCTTTGGAGCTTATAGAGTGCAAGGGTAGGCTCGATCTCCAAGCCTTACCACCGTGTAATAGACATGGTGTCCATTGAACTACTCCATCCCTGAAAGCATCTGAAGGTCGAATTCTTACTATAGCCTGGTCAGCTCAGATGCCACCACATCACACAGCCTTAAACCATAACCTGTACTGAATCACTAGGCCTCCCCGTACGTAAGAACCTTTTGACGTTGCTGATGCCTGGATGTAGTGAGCTTCAGTGTTCACAGTCCTGGGATTGTACAGCTTCGGATCTATCATAGCTCTGATCCTAGAGACTACTTGCAGATTTGCTTGGACACGCAAATCAATCAACTGAGCACTGTGCCTATCTTAATCTCATCCACTTTTTGCAATACCTCTGTCTGAGGAAGGTATGTCCATTTCATAGATGAGAAAATAGAATGTGAGAGAACTGAAAGAATTTTTCAAAGGTTGAATAGTTGGGATTTTGACTTATTCCATAGCCTATGTTCTTTCCACCACACCAGGCACCTTGCTGGGGAAAGTGGATATTTGGATTCTGGCATTAGGATAGAGGGATAGGGCCACATTAAAGACAGTGGTCAAGATTAGAGCCTGACCTGCCCCACTGAGGATTCTGTACCCAAAGAGGGCCATTGGGGAAGAGCAGTATTCCCTCCATGGCATCCTTCACCAGGTTTGGCCACACCATCAACACTGACTATTTGAAGTAAATAAGTATTTTTTTTATGATTTCACATCTTAACACTCTGTTCGAGTGTTCAGTTGGGCTTGACAGTGGTCCTTGAGAAAACACTCAGGGCCTTTGAATAAGCTCATGGTTTTTCTAAGACCACATATCCAGTTGCCTACTCCCAATGCTTCCCTAGTAAATCTATGGTTTTCAGAAGCAACAAACATCTCATGAGTGTGAGGGAGAAAGTGGGAAGGGGAGACAGACAAGGGCACAAAAAGAAATACAGAGCAAAGGTCACAGACAAAATTAGTGACAGACACTGTGGGAGATGAGAGGGAGGGAAAAGAGAGACAGAGAAAACAAGTGGACCAGGGAGTCAGAGGGGTTGCACTGAAAGAACTGTTTCTTTATCCTGTAGTAATGATAGCCAGCAAAAAACATTTTTTAAAAGATAGTTATTTCATTTTATTCATTATTGCTCTTTTTCTAGTTTGCTATAGGGCACATAAACTCATCAGAGATAGAGAAGAAAAAAAAAAAGAGAGAGAAAGTAAACCTCCAAGTCTGGGAATCAAACCACAGTTGGCCATGTCGGAGTCTAGCACCTTAACCATCACACCACCTGTTGGCCCCGTTTTTTCACTGTTAATGAAAATAAGACTTTCTTTTGTACATGCTCCTTTAGCTGGATTTCTGAATCATCTTTCTTCCATAAGCATTTCTTCTATTAAAGCAGATGTACAATTGATTCCTGGACCCGGTGGCTTAAACTCATGCTGGGTGCGGCGTGTATGTGCATGCCCAAGATCCTGAGAGGGGAATGGAGGAGAAGGGATTGTGGCATAGCTATCTGCCCTGGAGGGGGGAATTTCTCACTTTCTCTCTCTCTGTCTCTGTCTTTCTGGCAAGCGCATGCACCCTATAGCAAAAATCCTCTCCAAAAAAAGAAAAAAAAAAAAGTAGATGTACAATTTAACAACACTTCCAAAGCAATCTGAAAAAGGAATCTTCCTAGATTTTTACTATTTAACTTTCCAACTCTGTTATAGTGTCTTGTTTACTATTAATTCACAGCAGTGTTTATTTTTAGCAATTCTCCTTCACCAGTTTTCCAGAGCATTTAACTTAAGTTTTTGTAGAAACAAAAATTTCTCTTCTTTGTTTTCATTTAATTGATAGTGGGCTATTTTGTTAAGTTTGTGTAAAAACAAGTCGAATTGGCATAAACGACTTTGGATAGAAGCATAGCCAAGTGAGGACAGCAGAAGCATGCAGTATTCCAGGGAACAGCCCGTGGCTGCTGGAGCTCTGGGCGTGGTGGGAATCCGGCCTCGTTTTTTCAGAGGGACTGGAGAATGCCTTAATCCAATAAGTCAGCTGAGTGGAGGGCTGCTGAAAGCACTTTACACACGGGGGATGGCTGGGACTGGAGCCCTGGTTGGGGGTCTAGGCAGCTCTTCTCAACATGGCACATCACATCTTTGTCACCGATATCACAGTGGTGCTTCCAGGCTGTCATTGGTCACCATTTTCCATTCTGATTTGCCATCTAATCTTTAATTTACCTGTGCTTAAAAGCAGAAGCAAACTTCTGAGTAAGAGGAAGTTATGGAATCAGGATTGATTATTGTATTTTTAAATTCTAAATGAAATGTTTAAGAAATAGGTATTATTTTAAAAGTTTATTTACTTCTTGTAAAAGAAAGAGGGAGAGAAAGACACCCTGACAGGGTCTTTCTGATGCCATCCTGCCCTTAGCCCTGCAGCCTGCCAGGATTATGGGCAGGCCCATGGGTGCACCTGGCATATTTGTTAATAAACAGACCCAGGATTTGAAGTGGAAGCTTTCCTATGTAGCTCTAATATTGCATACCAATGTCCCTAATGCCTGTGTCATCATGACTGGGCTAAGGAATATTTTTAGCGGCTGAAAATGGTGGTAATAAAACGTGTGTCAGGCTGGCCTCCGTGTCTTACTGATTAGGAGAGCTGGATCCCACATAACTGGCCACAGTTTGAATCCTGGCTTCAGAGGCTTGAAAAACATGCCAGGCACGTGTGCATGAATGCCCCAAATCCAGGCAGGATGGAGAAATGGAGGAGAGGATCCCAGTGTGACCATGCCCCATTGGCAGGGGCGCTTTCTCTCTCTTCATTTCTGGTAACCATAACATATCCTCTGACAATAAAATACACACACAGACACACACACACATATACATACACATGCATACAATAAAACTGTGTTTAGAAACTAGCCAGAGTGTCAGCCACAGACCTTTTAAGAAATTGTGTTCTGTGTACTGTGACCAGGGTCAGTTTACCCAAGTCTGAGCCCGACTTCTCCTAGGAAGTGGGATGCTGGCCTGAAAGAGAATGCTGGAGAAACTCCTTCACCTTGTACTTTAGAATGACAATGACTATACAAATAAGCTCCCACAAGCAGAACACTGGAGGGTGCCAGGGCCTCTTCTGGTTCAAAGCGAGGCATTGGGGCACCTGCAATACAGATCAGTTCATACAAAACAGCTAAAATGGATTGGTGCAATGGATGTAGGAAGTAGCTACAGTCAGCCCTTTGTACCCATGGATTCAGCCAATTATGTGTGGAAAATGTTACATTGTTGATGAGGTATTACTGTGTAGTAAGGCCTAGGATAGTTGTGTCTGCACTAAACGTGTCCAGAGACTTTTTTTCTTGTCACTGTTTAGGTCTAAGTAATACAGAGATGATTTAAAGTATGTCGGAGGATGTAGAGAGGCAATATATAAATATTGCACTGGATCAGTTTACATAAGGGACATTAGCATCTGCAAGTTTTGATAACCCTGGGGGCCTACAACCAGCTCCTGACAGATAGCAAGAGCTGACCGTACTAACATACACATGGAGTTATATAGTCTTTGATTTCTTCCACTCAATATAATACGTTTAAGTACCGTTCGTCTTGTTACATATATCAGGAGCTTGCTCTTTTGTATTGCTACATAGTATTCCATTATATGCATATACCACTACTTAAAAAAATCTATTCACCAGCTAAAATATTTAGATTATTTACAATTTTTGACAATTATGAATAAAGTTGCTATAAATTTTCATATACAGGTCTCTGTATGGATGTATCTTCATTTTTCCTTCCGTCTTTAAAATGCATTCAGTGGGGAACCAGTGGATGGTGTAATGGTTACATTGCTGGACTCCCATACAGTTGATCGTAGTTCAAGTCTTGGATCCAGCAGCTTAAAACATACCAGGCACAAGTGCATGCAGGCCTAAAATACCGAGAGGAAAATGGAAGAAAAGGGACTGCAGCATGGCCAACCTGTCTTGGGGGTGATTTCTCGCTTTCTGTCTCTGTGTCTCTCTGGCAAACATATCTGCCCTTCTGTCCTATAGCAAAAATCTCTCTCAAAAAAAAAAAAAAAAAAAAGAAAAAGAAAAGAAAAGAAAAAAGAAATGCATTCAATGGGGCCAGCCCATGTTGTGGTGGTTAAGGGATCTGAATCTCACATGACTGACTATGTGGTTCAAGTCCCAGATGTGGCAGCTTGAAAAATGTGCAGGGCGTGTGTGCACATGAGCCTAGAATCCTGAAAGGAGGGAAAATAAAAGTAGACAGGAGGAGGATGACAGGAAATAACTGATGATATTCTAAATTCATTTATGGTACAAAAGTAAAAAACATCTTCAAAGAAAATTCCTGCTAGACAAACTCAGCAACATATCTTAAGGCATATTATATCAAGACTAAGAAAAGTCTATTGCAAGGATAGCCTAATAACCATCCCAAACTTTTAAACTTCTTAGACTAAGAGAATTAATTCTTAAAATGACAAAGACATTCAAACAGGTAAAATGGAAGACTTAGAAAAAGCAATTATATTAAGTATAAAGGCATCCTCATTATTTGTACTAATATTTAATAATACTCAAGTTCTAACCATATAACACATAATCAAAGTAAAAATACTCAGTGTAGTTACTGGGAAAAAAGGGTATACATTTTTCATTTTTATATGAAATACACCCTGGTAACCACTTAATAATCTATTCGAGCTAGTTACTGTATTTAATAATGTTAAATGTTTAAAACATTGATTAAAAACCAGTACTTTTCTTAGATATCAGCTATAAAGAGTAAAAGAAAAAATAATAACAATGAGAACGATCCCACTTTCCAAAGCAAGAAAGTATCGATAAAAACAAGCAAACAAATAGAAATAGATTCAGCCAGAAACATATAAAACTTTTATTAACAAAATAGCATGGTGGGGCCAGCAGGTGGTGTTAAGGATGCTGGATTCCCACATGGCCAACTGCAGTTCGAGCCCCGGACCTGGCGGCTTGCTTTCTCACTTTACCTCTCTCTCTCTGTTCCTTTCTGGTCAAATTAAAATAAATAAATTTAAACAAAATAATTCTTAAATACACACACACACAAAGAATATGGCCTTATACTTCCAGAAAGATTGTAAATCAAGATTCTTGAAATCTTTTATGCTATAAGCACCCATATGTGTTAGATAAAATATAAGAGAAAAGACGCAAGTTCTTAGCTAACTTCTCAAGGAAGAAAAAAAAATCCCCATAAGCCAAATGAGGCAAAAAAATGGAAAACCAGAGTGAAATGTGGGGAGCTCATGCTTCTGCTGCCTTGTGAGAAGGGAATAAATTCAGGGTTGTGGATCCTGCAAGCCATGCATTTAGCTTCTAATGATGTTACAGGCCAGGCAGAAAAGATGTATACCCAGCTGAGGTGAGGTAGAGAGTGAAAATCCTTGCACTCCCATAGTGCAAGCAGACAAGAAAACATTGGCCAAAAGGCACATTGAAAGGATGAGGAACATTGTCTCTGATTGATTCCTTTTTTAATTTACTTTTTTATTAAGAGAGAGATTTTTGCTATAGAACACATGCACTTACCAGAGAGACAGAGAGATAGAAAACGAGAACAACCCCCGCCACGAGGAATGGCCATGCCACAATCCCTTCTCCTCCAGTCTCCTCTCAGGATTTTGGGCACACATGCACTTACAGTCAGCCCTTTGTATCCATGGATTCAGCCAACTGTATATGGAACATGGTACGTTGCTGATGAGGTATTACTATGTAGTAAGGCCTAGGATAGTTGTGTCTGTTCTAAACGTGTAGGAGTTTGAAGGCAGGAGTTTGACAGGAGTTTTAAGCCTCTGAGTCTGGGACTTGAACCATGCTCAACTATGTGGGAGTCAGCTATGTAACCGTTGCGCCATCTACTGATCTTTCTAATTGATTCCTGAGAGAAGGAAAAAAACCTCTCAGAAAAGTTTAAATACTGACTTTAAGAATGGGCTTGGGGTTGAAATTCATACTATCCATAGGCCTATGATCATGATACTGAGAAATTATTCCTCAGCTAAGATCTTCCTGTGATGTCTGATAAAAGTAAATTCCAAACCTCTCTGATAAAACACCCTGCAGTTCGAGCCCCGGACCTGGCGGCTTGCTTTCTCACTTTACCTCTCTCTCTCTGTTCCTTTCTGGTCAAATTAAAATAAATAAATTTAAACAAAATAATTCTTAAATACACACACACACAAAGAATATGGCCTTATACTTCCAGAAAGATTGTAAATCAAGATTCTTGAAATCTTTTATGCTATAAGCACCCATATGTGTTAGATAAAATATAAGAGAAAAGACGCAAGTTCTTAGCTAACTTCTCAAGGAAGAAAAAAAAATCCCCATAAGCCAAATGAGGCAAAAAAATGGAAAACCAGAGTGAAATGTGGGGAGCTCATGCTTCTGCTGCCTTGTGAGAAGGGAATAAATTCAGGGTTGTGGATCCTGCAAGCCATGCATTTAGCTTCTAATGATGTTACAGGCCAGGCAGAAAAGATGTATACCCAGCTGAGGTGAGGTAGAGAGTGAAAATCCTTGCACTCCCATAGTGCAAGCAGACAAGAAAACATTGGCCAAAAGGCACATTGAAAGGATGAGGAACATTGTCTCTGATTGATTCCTTTTTTAATTTACTTTTTTATTAAGAGAGAGATTTTTGCTATAGAACACATGCACTTACCAGAGAGACAGAGAGATAGAAAACGAGAACAACCCCCGCCACGAGGAATGGCCATGCCACAATCCCTTCTCCTCCAGTCTCCTCTCAGGATTTTGGGCACACATGCACTTACAGTCAGCCCTTTGTATCCATGGATTCAGCCAACTGTATATGGAACATGGTACGTTGCTGATGAGGTATTACTATGTAGTAAGGCCTAGGATAGTTGTGTCTGTTCTAAACGTGTAGGAGTTTGAAGGCAGGAGTTTGACAGGAGTTTTAAGCCTCTGAGTCTGGGACTTGAACCATGCTCAACTATGTGGGAGTCAGCTATGTAACCGTTGCGCCATCTACTGATCTTTCTAATTGATTCCTGAGAGAAGGAAAAAAACCTCTCAGAAAAGTTTAAATACTGACTTTAAGAATGGGCTTGGGGTTGAAATTCATACTATCCATAGGCCTATGATCATGATACTGAGAAATTATTCCTCAGCTAAGATCTTCCTGTGATGTCTGATAAAAGTAAATTCCAAACCTCTCTGATAAAACACCACCATACTCAGACTACTTGTCATAATTCTCAAGGCTGTTAAAGACAGAACTCACAATTCAAAATGCACACACACACACACACACACACACACACACCATGGTTCTGTGAGTTGTAGTCAGCTGAAACAACAGGAAGATTAGAATTCTAGGAAATCAGAATGAAATGATCTAAAAAAGACTGCAAAAAGTATATTTACAATGAATAGATATATAGTGATAGTGCCAAAAACATGGAATAAAAGACTAAGAAGAAAACTAAGGATTTTTAAAAAGTATCCATTATTAAGAGGACTAGGAAACTTGTCTCAAACTTATCCCTAAAACATGAAAAATACATTTTGTGGTATTCAAGACTTCATGAGCAGTAAGAACAGCAGGTTAGACACAAATGAAAAGAAAATGAGTGTAGTGGATGATAGATTCAGGTAAAATATTAAAAGAGAAAAAGATGGAGAATACAAACAAATGTTTAAGAGATATAGATAATTAGATTAAAAAACATAATAGCTAACAGGGGATCAAGAAAAAGAGAATAAAGAGAATGTAGGTTGCAAAACCCAAAGAGATAATAGCAAAAATGTTTCAGAATTAATAAAAGTTATAAAACCTTGGATTTAAGACCTTCTAATCATAATAACTAGAAATTAATTGGGGTTGGGACCAGCAGTTGGCGTAATGGCTATATCACTGGACTCCCATGTCATCTACCGTGGTTCGAGTCCTAGACCCGGTGGCTTAAACTCACACTGGGCACGTGTGCGTGCAGGCCCAAGAACTGATAGGAGGATGGGGGAGAAGGGATAGCGGCATGGCCATCCCCCCGGGGTGTGATTTCTCACTTTCTGTCTTTTTTATCTCTGTCTTTCTGGTAAGTGCATGCACCCTATAGTAAAAACCTCTCAAAAAAAAAAAAGGAAAAAGAAATGAATTGGCGCCAACAGGTGGTATGGTGGTTAAGGTGTTGGACCATTGGACTCCCACATGGCCAACTGGCCAACTACAGGCAGCCTATTTTCTCTCTCTCTCTCTGGTAAGTGCACGAGCCCTACAGGAGTTTAAAACAGTAATAATAATAAATAAAATTAAATAAATTGTTCTAAAAAAAGAAAGAAATCGCCCTGGTTGCATAATAAAACTTGGGCCACCAAATCAAGAGGAAGATCTGAAAAGACACTAGGAAGAGAAGACATCAACCATAAATACAAAAAAGAGATGAGAAGATTGTGGAATACTATTTTCAAAATACTGAGAAAAATTAGCATTGCGTCTCGAGCTCTAGCTGGCCACCGAGCGCACGCGCTCCGGGATCTTCAGTGCTCACGGCCACCATCATCGTCACTGGAGTTCCTCAAGACTCATCTACGCCACCCGCCTGCCACACACTCTCCCATCATAAGCCACTATCATGGTGAAGCTCGCTAAATCTGGTAAATTTCAAGATGACCCCCCAAAAATGGCTCCTCCTCCAAAGGAGATAGAAGAAGAGAGTGAAGATGAAGAAATGTCAGAAGATGAAGAAGATGATAGCAGTGGAGAAGAGGTTATCATTTCTCAGAAAAAAGGTAAGAAGGCTGCCACAATTCCAGCAAAGAAGGTGGTAGTTTCTTTTCTCCAAAAAAAAGGTTTGCGGTGCCCACCCCTGCCAAGAAAGCAGCAGTCACCCCAGGCACAAAGGCAGCTCTCACACCATCCACGAAGACGGCTACACCAGCCAAAGCAGCCATCTGTCAAGAAGGAACCCACACCAGGCAAAGCATTGGTAGCAGGAAAGGAGCAGCCACCCCAGCCAAGGGGGCAAAGATTGGCAAGAATGCTAAGAGAAAGACAGCGATGAGGAGGAAGAAACTGACAGTGAGGAAGATGATGAGGATGAGGATGAATCTGAGCCAGTGGTGACGAAAGCAGCAGCTGCTGTCCCGGCCTCAGAGGAGGAGGAGGAGGATGAGGAAGATAAGTCTGAAGAAGCAGCTATGGAGACCACAGCAGCCAAAGGAAAGAAAACTTCAAAAGCTGCACCCGTGAGAGCCAAGACCATGGCTGAAGAGGAAGATGAAGAGGATGATGAGGATGATAAGGAGGGAGATGACGAGGAGGAGGATGATGAAAAAGACAATGAGGAGAAGGAAGATGAGGAGGAAGAAGAGCCTGTCAGAGAAGTTCCTGGAAAATGAGAGAAGGAAATGACCAAACAGAAAGCAGCCTCTGAGGCCAAGAAACAGAAGGCAGAAGCCACAGAACCAGCTACATCCTTTCATCTGTTTGCTGGAAACCTGAACAACAATAAATCTATTCCTGAATTAAAAACTGGTATTAGTGGTGTTTTTGCTAAAAATGATCTTGCTGTTGTGGATATAAGAATCGGTACATCTAGAGAGTTTGGCTATGCTGACTTTGAATCTGTTAAAGATCTAGAAAAAGCTTTGAACTCACCGGTTTAAAAGTCTTTGGCAATGAAATTAAACTAGAGAAAGCAAAAGGAAAAGACAATAAGGAAAACTTGAGATACAAGAACACTTTTGACCAAAAATCTCCCCTACAAAGTCACTCAAGATGAATTAAAAGAAGTATCTGAAGACACCATGGAGATCAGAACAATCAACAAAGATGGAAAAAGTAAAGGGATTGCCTAGATTGAATTTAAGACAGAAGCTGATGCAGAGAAAACCTTTGAAGAAAAGCAGGGAACAGAGATTGATGGCCGGTCTATTTCTCTATACTACTCTGGAAAGAAAGGTGAAAATCAAGACTACAGAGGCGGAAAGAATAGCACTTGGAGTGGGGACTCAAAAACTCTGGTTTTGAGCAACCTCTCCTACAGTGCAACAGAAGAAACACTTCAGGAAGTATTTGAGAAGGCAACTTTTATCGAAGTGCCTCAGAGCCAAAATGACAAATCTAAAGGGTATGTGTTTATAGAATTTGCTTCATTTGAAGACACTAAAGAAGCTTTAAATTCCTGTAATAAAAGGGAAATTGAAGGCAGAGCAGTCAGACTGGAGCTTCAAGCACCCAGGGGATCACCTAATGCAAGAAGTCAGCCCTCCAAAACTCTGTTTGTCAAAGGTCTGTCTGAGGATACCAACCGAAGAGACAATAAAGGAGTCTTTTGATGGCTCTATTTATGCAAAGATAGTCACTGACCAGGAAACGGCAACCTCCAAAGGGTTCAGTTTTGTAGACTTCAACAGTGAGGAAGATGCCAAAGCTGCCAAGAAGGTCATGGAAGATGGTGAAATTGATGGAAACAAAGTTACCTTGAACTGGGCCATGCCTAAGGGTGAGAGTGGCTTCGGGGGTCAAGGTGGAGGCAGAGGAGACTTTGGAGGCCGAGGTGGAGGCAGAGGAGGCAGAGGTGGATTTGGTGGCAGAGGCCAAGGAGGCTTTGGAGGGCAAGGTGGCTTCCGAGGAGGCAGAGGAGGAAGAGGAGACCGACCATAAGCTACAGGAAAGAAGACAAAGTTTGAATAGTTTCTCTGTCCTTCTGTCTTCCCCTCTTCCATTTGAAAGAAAGGACTCTGGGGTTTTTACTCCGTTACCTGATCACTGACAGAACCTTCTGAATGAAAGCAGCAGCTGCTGCCCCAGCCTCATTCCAAGACAGTGTGCAGTCCTGTGGCCTACTTGGAAAGCAGTACTTAGAAATAACATTTCAAGGGAGATACTCTTGTTGGTTTTGACTGGATATTTATATTAACTTTTTAAAGAGATGAGCAATAGAGCTAACCCTTATCTCTAAGTTTCTTTTGTTTCTCTTTGTTTCTTTTGCATTGGGCAATTATAAAGGAAAGCAGAATGTTTTATCATGATTTTTGCTTTGATGACTTTAGGATAAATGAAAAAAGTCCTTAACAACAACAACAACAAAAAACCTATTAGCATCAACTCATGTAAGCTACCATTCAAAAGTGAGGGCAATGTAAAGAATAGTCTCAAGAAAAAGAAAAACAGGTTTTTGACATTCATATACTAACAGATACTCATAGTGAAACTCTAATAAAGAATGAACTTCAGGGAAAAGAGAATTAAATGGAAAAGTAAGAAATGAAGGGCTGGTCCCATTGCCTTTAAGAGATCTGAATCCCATGCAGCCAACCACAATTCGAATCTTGGTCCCACAGCTTGAAAATCAGGCTTGGCACATGCGTAGCCCAGGAAAAGAGGATTTATACCTAGAAGGATGGAAAAATGAAGGAGAAAGTCTTGTTACATGACTGTGCTCCACTGTGGGGTGCTTTTATGATCTCTGGCGAGTGCATGCACCTTTTGAGAATTAAGAAAATGAAAATAACAAAAAAGAAAAAAGTGGGCTACAGAAAGCAATGATTTCTTTCATTGGTAAGAAATTATAGGTTCAGCCATGATGCTACAGTTAGCAAGGTACCACTGTGCAATGCTGGAGCCATATGGGAAACTGGAGTTCTGCTCCTGGGTTGAACATATACATGCCTGGATGGTTCACATGTCTGTGATCCTGGCTGGCTGGAAGACTGGGGAGAGGAGCGCAATGTTGGAGACACCCTGTCAAGGTATCTCTCGGCTCTCTCATTAGAAAAGTAAATAAAAGTGGATGTTAAAAAAAAACCTGAATAAATAAAGAATTATATCAAGTTCTTGAATGGAAAGAATCACTGCAAAGTGTCAGTTTCCTCAAAACAATGCTTAATTACTTTTAATTTAAATAAGTTCAGCTTTATCTAAATATGTAAATGCATTGTTCTTTTATATTTCCATGTTTATGATTGCTTTCCCCTAGTATACCCACAGGCATTTCATGTGGTTTTCAGGAAGAGGATAAAAGGGGGAAGTTAGTATTCTTCAACAGACATTCAAGAGTGAGGATTTGGTTTTAGGCATAGGACAAGAAAATAAAAGTACAGGCAGTATAAAGACACAACAGGTTCCTTTTTTCTTTCTTTTCTTCTTTCTTCCTTATTTTCTTTTTCTCTTTTTTTATTTTCTTTCTTTTTTTCTTTTTTTTTTTTTTTTGTTGTTGTTGTTGGTTTTGGCCATGAGGCATGTGTGCTCTTGGAAAAAGACAGAGAAAGGGAAAGTGAGAAACCAGAGGGTCTGGAGGGGGGGATAAAATCACCATGGTCCCTCTCCTTCATGGTTTTCTCAGGATTTGGGGCATGCACAAGTTTCTAACTTCCTTTTTCTTCCTTTTAGTAGGTCAGGTAGGAAAGGTGAGCCTGGCAGATTAGATCATAGGTCTGTCTAGGTCAAATATGTAGACCTGACAGGATTAAAAAGGAAAAGACTTCCTCTTCCATTCTGATGGTTTTGTGGTGCTAAGAAGAAAGTAATCCCTAGCAGTGCCTAACCTCACAGTGGGAAAGAAGGATTTGTTCCTGAGAATCTCAGAACAAGTAACACTTTTCTCTAGGCATCCTTAGAAGGCACTCTGTCTAGGAGGCATTTAGATAATGTCTTCATGAGACAACTTGCTCTGGGGTGTGGGATGACCAGGCAGCAGTGGCAGCAGATTGAGATAGGAGACAGTAAGGACACACTCACATGGCCGATCTGAGTTCGAGTCCCAGACCTGGTGCCTTGCTTTCTTGCTTCCCTTCTCTCTCTCTCTCTGGCCAAATTAAAATAATGAATGAATAAAATTACACACACAAAAAAACCCGAAAAACAAGCAAACAAAAAAAAATAGAGTTAGTGGCTGCTGCTGTCCTGCTTGTGGAAAGTAGGATACTAGAAAGTTCTCATTTTCCCTGGTAAGGGAATTGAGAAGGGCTGAGAGTATCCACGGATTAGCAGACTTTGTATGACCTATGCAAATAGGAATGTCAAGAAACTTTAATCTCTTCCCTGCCCCCCATCTATCGCTAGCTAATTTTTGTATTTCATTTGGGATTTATTATATTTGCTTGTTTTAATTTTCTTAATAGATTTTATCAAATAAACTTATCTTAAAAAAAAAGATGCCAGAAGGCTCAGATGCTCTCCTGAGTGAGGCGGAGAAAGAAAGTGTAGAGGTTTTCTTTCTTTTTTTCTTTTTTTTTTTTTTTTGTTGTTGTTGTTGGTTTTGGCCATGAGGCATGTGTGCTCTTGGAAAAAGACAGAGAAAGGGAAAGTGAGAAACCAGAGGGTCTGGAGGGGGGGATAAAATCACCATGGTCCCTCTCCTTCATGGTTTTCTCAGGATTTGGGGCATGCACAAGTTTCTAACTTCCTTTTTCTTCCTTTTAGTAGGTCAGGTAGGAAAGGTGAGCCTGGCAGATTAGATCATAGGTCTGTCTAGGTCAAATATGTAGACCTGACAGGATTAAAAAGGAAAAGACTTCCTCTTCCATTCTGATGGTTTTGTGGTGCTAAGAAGAAAGTAATCCCTAGCAGTGCCTAACCTCACAGTGGGAAAGAAGGATTTGTTCCTGAGAATCTCAGAACAAGTAACACTTTTCTCTAGGCATCCTTAGAAGGCACTCTGTCTAGGAGGCATTTAGATAATGTCTTCATGAGACAACTTGCTCTGGGGTGTGGGATGACCAGGCAGCAGTGGCAGCAGATTGAGATAGGAGACAGTAAGGACACACTCACATGGCCGATCTGAGTTCGAGTCCCAGACCTGGTGCCTTGCTTTCTTGCTTCCCTTCTCTCTCTCTCTCTGGCCAAATTAAAATAATGAATGAATAAAATTACACACACAAAAAAACCCGAAAAACAAGCAAACAAAAAAAAATAGAGTTAGTGGCTGCTGCTGTCCTGCTTGTGGAAAGTAGGATACTAGAAAGTTCTCATTTTCCCTGGTAAGGGAATTGAGAAGGGCTGAGAGTATCCACGGATTAGCAGACTTTGTATGACCTATGCAAATAGGAATGTCAAGAAACTTTAATCTCTTCCCTGCCCCCCATCTATCGCTAGCTAATTTTTGTATTTCATTTGGGATTTATTATATTTGCTTGTTTTAATTTTCTTAATAGATTTTATCAAATAAACTTATCTTAAAAAAAAAGATGCCAGAAGGCTCAGATGCTCTCCTGAGTGAGGCGGAGAAAGAAAGTGAGAAAGCATCCCCCATGGGCCACGGCCTCGCCACAGTCCCTGATTCGCCGTTTCTTCCTCCTTTCAGGACTTTGGGCATGTACACACGTCCCGTGTATTTTTTAAATCACAAGGTTCAAGATTTGGACTGTTTGGTCAGCCATGGGGGATCCAGTGACCTTTACCATGAAGCCACAGACTGACTCAGATACACTTGTGTTTTATAAGAAACTATTTCATGTTTTTCACTTAATTTTTATTAGCTTAGTTTATTGATTTTCAAGTTCATATATCAAATCTTCATACAAAATTGTTGGTTTAGTAATTACTTCAAATAACTTGGACTATATGTTTAGGGGTATTTATATTTAATTCTTACTCTATTTCTTATTCTGTGCTTTTTAATAGCAGAGGGCACATATACTTGTCAAAGAGAGGCAGAGAGACAAAGTGAGAGAGAAGGTGAGAGTACCCCTAAAGGGAGATGGTCACACCACAATCCCTCCTCTTTGTTCCTCCACCTTGTTGAGATTTTGGATACATATGCACATGCACCTGGCAAGTTATAAGCTACTAGGACCAGAATTAGAACCACAATTAGCCATGTGAGATCTGATTCCTTTAACCAGTAGACCATGCCTCCAGGTCTGGGACTCAAACCGTGATAAGCCAACTGGGATTCCAATGCCTTAACCACTAAATCACCTGCTGGCCTCCAATCTAGTTTTAAGCTCAATTATTAAATAATTTATGCCACCAATAAAAAATCAGACTTCTGCTTCCCAGCAGGACATATTATAATACTTTTAATAAGCCATCCCTCATGCTGCAATAGCTAGTTGAAAAGCATGGATATATGTTTAAAATGATATTTATAGTTGTAGAAGTAGAGAATCAGATGAACCAAAATTTCATAAGGGAAAGAGCCCTTTCTAGAAGAGTTGAGATCACCACCTGTTTTTTCCCTAGAGGCATTTTCTGACCCTCTTTATTCATTTTATTTTTCCACATTAATTTCTAATTTTAATTAGACATTAATATTAATATTGCCATCCTGTATTTCTTTGGGTTATTTCTAAATCTTCTCACTTCTAGTCAGATATGTCATCTGTTGCACTACTGGTCTATGCCTATCTTTTGATTTATTTTTCCCTGGCATATCATTTTTATAACCTATCTTTATCTTTTTCTTTTTAATATTTGTGATTTTTTTCCTCTGAATTTGATCCTAAGTCCTTTTTGATTTAAAACATAAATTTTAATTCTGTTAGAATCTTTTCTTTTTTCATATACTTGTTGATTATTTTCCTTAAAATATCTACTGTTGATATTCTAAAGTCATTGATAACTAACATTGGATTGGCTCTGTGTTGCTTTTTTAATTTATTGAGTAAGCTTTCTTACTTGTTTTTCATAATTTTTGGTTGTTTTATAATCTTTACTTGTTTTATTTATTTATTTTTTGTATGCTGAGTACTTTTTCTAAAATAAAGTATCAAAGAGATTTAAATGGGTGTTATTTTCCACTAGAGGGAATTTATCCTTTTCTTTCTTAAGCAGACAGGATAAGAGAATAATCACAACATAATGAGGTATTATGCTGGGTTGGGCTGGGTTTCACATGTAGGGTGAGTCATTCTATCTTTGGTTTCTTGTAGATAAACTGATGGCAAGTTTTGGGCTTCTCTAATTGCCAACCTGTTATGTGAGCCTTTAAAGTTCTCAGGAAGCTTTCTGTTTCCTCTGGTACCTAGTAGAGTTCCTCTGTGAAGAATCAAATCCATCTTCAGCCTGTTCCTAGGGTCAGAAAATGCCCCTCGGGAAAAACACAGGTAGTGATCTCAGCTCTTCTAGAAAAGACTTTGCTTTCCCTTTCAAAATTTCCAATTAATTAAATTCTCTACTTCTACAACTATAAGTATCATTTTAAACATCTATCTTTTTTTTTCGCTAACTATTGCAGCATGTGGGATGGCTTGTTAAAACTTACTCTCTCCCGGAAAGCAGGAGTCTGATTTTTGGTTAGTGACATTAATTGTTCATGTTTTTTGTAACCACTGCTTATTTCTGCCATCGTACTTTTTCTCTTTAGCACATTACCTTTCTTTTTATGTTTTTGTCCTTTCCTTTTCTTTTTTGGATTGACTGCATTTGACTTTCCTCTGCAGTTTTAAAAAATACATCCCATTTATTGTCGCACACACTCTCTCTCTCTTCACACACCCATGTACCTTCTAGAGTGCTCTCACCTGTGTCTTGTCTGTCTTTCCTACCTGCTGCGTTGATATTATCCCCACCAAGACTGGGCTTGAAAATGAGGACTTGGTAGCTTCTCATGTTCTCAGGAATTTTTAGCTAACTTTCTTTTAAGCCACTATTTCTATCATTGAAAAATTGGTACTATTTACATATATTATTTATATATTATTCACATATATAATGAATTTTTATGTATTATTTATTTTTAAGGTACTAGAGCTATAGAAATGAAAGACCAACATTTTGTTTTTATAAAGCTTATCTGATTGAGTTCAATTTAAGATTAAACTCTGTTGTAATTACACAAATTATTTGATATATATATTCAGAAGATAACATTAGGAGTTCATGGAGGTCATAATGCAGGTCCTGATCTTGGATTTATTCCCCCACTTGATCTAAAGAGTCAGCTTTTCAAGTTTTTTCCTAGAGTATTCCATGTTTTTTTTTTTTTTTTTTTTTTTGCATGGAGACTCTGTTTGGTTATTTTCACCACCAGATGGAAGAAAACCCTCCTCTGCATTTTTTCCACATTATCATTCTTACAAGGTAGATATTATTATCCTTAGTTGCTATAGCTGAGCAACATGGGAACTCTGTTTGGTTATTTTCACCACCAGATGGAAGAAAACCCTCCTCTGCATTTTTTCCACATTATCATTCTTACAAGGTAGATATTATTATCCTTAGTTGCTATAGCTGAGCAAAATGGGTTTCACAGAGGCTAGGTAACCTGTCAAGGTCATAGTACATAAGTTGAAAACCTAGAATCTGAAAGTCTTTGCGTTAGTCACTGTACCATGACAGTGAAGGCTTTTTGTGACCTGGAAAGTGAGTGGCTTTTGTTCTTTTGACTGCCATTCTACCCACGTGCCATCTTCTGTTTAGTTAGGTTTCATACAGGACAAGATAAAAAAAACATGTGGCAAACTTCCCTTTTCCATTTCAAACCAGGCCAACTAAATCTTTAAGTTAATAAAGCAATCTATTATTTCCCCCAAATAATACCGATGTTGTTTACCTCCATGTCCTCTTCTAGGTGGAAAGTCACATTGGGATTTGGGACAGAAGAACTCAAAGAAAGGGCTCACAGATCATTTTATAATTCTGACAGGCCATTCATGCCTTTCCTTTTATCATTTTTCTTTAACTGAGCTGATTTTAAGATTTAGACTTGACACTTTCACAGATGCTTTCTGGATATCTTCAAGCCTGAATTTTCTGATACTTCCTGACCTAATTCTTTTGCTAAAGTGAATAGAAAGCTTTTTGGAGCTCATATTTCAGATTTCCTTCCTAGGAGGAGAACCCATCCAGCTCATTCATCTCCTATCAGTCAACCTTCATTCTCTATTCTAAACCCAGTCTAGTCTCTCTATCTGGAAGCCTTCCAGAGACAGAGCTGTTTCTTTAACTCTTTTTTCCCATTCCTCCACTCCCATTTTCTCCCCTCATTGGCCACTTGTCGCCTCTCTCTGGTGAATGTTCTCTAGTTCAACTCCCCTCGTTGGTTAATTTAGTAAACAGATTGCTACACGAGAAGGTCATAGCCAGGACAGAAGAGCTTTGAGGGGTGGCAGAAACTCATCTGCAAGTTCATCATTTTCCCTTGGAAACAGCCAGTAGTGCTCTCACACGGGGCCTGTTTGGCTCGCTTAAAGTCCTATTACTCAGGGTTAATTGCCTCTGGCACTGTACTTTCCACTTTCGCCAGAGTACCACTGAGAGCTGGTCCAGCCTTTCAAAGTCAAATTGGATTTTCTCCTCTATGAATTATGCTACTAATATTTTTAACGTTACCTGAAAGCCGGGCACAAGGCACAGATTTCTACCCAGTTCTGAGCTGGAAGCAGACATGGCATCACAAGTTTTGAATTTAAATCCATGTCTGCCATCATCAATATATGTGGTCTCAAACAAATGATTTAACTTTGCTGAAACTTGATTTTATTTTTATCTGAAAAGAAAGATGTATGGGACCAGCAGTTAGCGTAATGGCTATGTCACTGGACTCCCATACAGTTGACCATGGTTCAAGTCTCAGACCCAGTGGCTTAAACTCACACCGGGTGCATGTGCGTGCATGCCCAAGATCCTGAGAGGAGAATGGAGGAGAGAGGATTGTGGTGTGACCATACCCCCTGGGTGGTGATTTCTTGCTTTCTGTCTCTCTGTCTCTGTCTTTCTGGCAAGCACACATGCCCTATAGAAAA
>NW_006159538.1:3198986-3199695 GCF_000334495.1 Tupaia belangeri chinensis | reverse complement strand
GTAAAAAAAAAAAAAAAAAAAAAAAAAAAAAACCTCTCCAAAAAAAAAAGTTGTATATTTTTACAATATTACTATAGAATTAGAGAGGCAATATCTATGACAGCATAGTTCTTAGCGTACGATTAGTACTTAATGTATACAGAATCTACTCTAGTTGAAGTGCCAGCATTATTTTGTTAGGTGTTAGGATCTATCTTGGGGGATTATCTCCTTGTGGTTCATTTCTGTGTAATTCAGTTATCATTGGTAACTATTTAATATTGATTTTTTAGGTGCTACTCACAACATACAGGTAGGAAATGAGACCTGGTTTCCAGTTCTAAATTCGTAGTCCAGGGAGAGAAGGATGGAGATTTGAAAGGGTGGACACAGGGAAGGAATCCTTAATTAGAAATGGTGACTTTGTAATGTATCAGCATGACTAGGTTGAATTACATCCTCCAGAATTTCCTTTCTTTTATGTTTCCAGTTAGGTAGGATCATAAGAGAAATTCTTGTTGGCAACAACATTTTGTAGTTCACACACATTGTCACTTACCTACTGGCACACTTTCTTTGTGTGACACAATAGCCTGGCCCCTGTTGCTCCACCTTTCCTCTTTTAGCTTTCTAATTTCTGAGCCAGCCTGTGTGTTTAGCTTCTTGAAAAAGGTCCTTGGCTTCACCAAGACACCCATATCTACATGGTCACATATCACAAGAACCGCTC
>NW_006159538.1:3182815-3198955 GCF_000334495.1 Tupaia belangeri chinensis | reverse complement strand
TTGGTCTGTCTTCATATGCTTCAGTTCGGGCATGTAGGCTCTGGTTTGTTCCTGTTCTTTTCCTCTTTACATCATCTTCCCCTCCTGACTGTCTGCTCTGTAGTCTTCGAAGCCCCAACATTAAATGCAAAGATGGAGCCTTATAGAGACTGGTTAGCCAGTTCCCACAAGGTTCTGCTTCTCTGATTGAATTCTGACTTAAATATCAGACAAAGGGTTGGAAGAAGAGTTGTCTGAGGAGCAATGAACACAAACAGGAGCTTTTTGCCCAATTTTCTTCCCATAGAGCCCTGATGAAGCTGGCATCCCAACTCAGTGGAGATTCTGGTATAAGAAGAGTTCAATCATGATCTTTTTAATATTCTATAACCTTAATCTCTATCTTCATTCTATTATAGAATGCTTTGTTTGTCTGTTTGTTTTTTAATGAAATACTATGCAGTTGTGAAATACAAAAGGCTGGTTTAAGGAGTTGAATTTTGTTTTATAACAAGATTTGTGCAAACTCTAGCCTGTGAATGTGGCTTTTTTAGAAACAGGGCCCTTGCAGATGTGATCAACTAAAGATAAGGTCATTTTGGTTTTGGGTGGATCTGAAATCCAATGACTACTATATGCATAAGGGAAAGGAAGGGAAAATTTGAACAGAAATACAGAAATATGGGGAAGGAGGACAGGTAAAGACAGAGGCAGAGGCTAGAGTGATATGTCTATAATCTAAGGCCAAGGTGTCTTAATTCTTTATTGTGCTGCTGATAGAAATATCAGAGACTAAGTTATTTATAAAGAATAGAGGTTTATTTGACTCATGATTCCAGTGGTTAGAAAGTTCAAAAGTATGAGGCTGGTGCCAGGCCAGCTACAACATGGCCAAAGGAAGCAGAGAGGGTAGTGAGTATATGCAGAGAAAATGCATCGATGTTCTGTGTTGGTTCTTAAGTCTCATTTTCTCTGCCCAAAACTCACCAGAACTCAATCATTATGGACCCCCACTCTAAGCGTCCAATCACTAATCTCTTCCTAAAGTATCTACCCTTCAACACAATAATTGGGTCTAGTTGTCACTCTATTAACCTCATTACAATAGCTTATCAAATTAATTTTGGGCGGGGGCTTAATTGAATTACAACACAAGTGTTGCTGGCAACTGCCAGAAGCTAGGATAAAGACATGGAACAGATACTCTCTCAGAGTTTCCAGAAGGAACCAGCCCAGATAATACCTTGATTTTAGACTTTGAGCCCTCAGAATTGTAAGAGAATAAATCTTTGTCATTTTCAGTCATCCAGGGTATGGTACTTCATCACAACAGGTAGGAAACTAAAACAAGAGTCAAAGTCAAGCTGTGTCAGCATAGAACCCTTCCAAACTGCTTGCATCAACTCCCCCAAGCCCAGGCAACTCCTGAAGTACTTCTGGGAACTTGGGATCCCCAGGAATACCTTAGAAATATTTAAGTTTTCTAGGTCAACAGTCCCCCACTTATGTAATTGGGCCCATCACAGTGGCAGAAACCTGTGACCCTGGCCTTCCAATCTCTGCAACACCTTGCAAGTCGAGTCTTTATTTCTATAAAGTGAGATGATGTCTTTGGCAGCCAAGTGTCTAGGGCAGGCCTGAGAATCCCAGAGTTAATCAACCCTCTGAGGACCCTAGCCTGGCCGCTCCCCGGGCCTGGAAAGCACCCCAAAGGCGTGATTATCTGATGGTTCTTGCACAACCAGCACCAGGGCCTTTTGCTTAATTAATCACAGAAATGTTCCTGCCCAACTTCAGACAACAAAATAATGAGCAGGCCTGTGAAAGGTTCAAAGACTGTGGGAAAAACAAGTGCTCCCTGAGGAAAGGGCCCATTGGAACAGGGAGGTCAGAGAAATCACTGGGATCTACTAGAACTGATGCTTGCATTTTGTTGCATGTCCCCTTTAATATAAATATGATGATAGTGTAAATTTGTGTATATAGAAGATTAACACCATTTGTATTTTAAAATGAGAAAATGCAGAGTTTTGAGAAAGACTTTAGAGATCACCTGGATTAACCTGTTCCTTTTATATATGAAGAAAATGATTCTCATGGATGTTAGGTAACTTGCCCAGGGCCATGGGGCTGGAGTATGACAGAAGCATCTTAGGACCTGGATCTCCTATGACTAAGTCTGTCAAAATGAGAATAGAAGACACTTAAAAGTTGGAAGCTACTTAAAAGTTAGAGTAAAACAAAAGCAAACAGAATCATAGGAGAGAGGTTAGATAAGACCTTAGAGCACAAAGCCTGTCAGAGGGTGGAGATAATAATAAGATATCAGCAAAGTCAAAGGGTAAAGGTCAGGTGAGTAAGAACTTACAGAATAGTCAAAGTGTAGAGGTCAAATTAGTGTCTTGATAATTTATGGTCTCAGCATGACACTTTGGGTGTTAAAAATTTAGATGAGGGACTAGCAGATGGCGTAATGGTTATGTTGCTGGACTCCCATGTAGTTGATCATGGTTCAAGTCCCAGACCCAGCAGCTTAAATTCATGCCAGGCACATGTGTGTGCATACCCAAGATTTCAAGAGGAGAATGAAGGAAAAGGGATTGCGACATGGCCATCCCTCATGGATGGCAATTTCTCACTTTATGTCTTTCTCTGTCTCCCTGGCAAGTGCACATGGCCTCTAGCAAAAATATCTCTCTTAAAAAAATTAGATGAACTATGAAATATATTTTCAAGGCACTCAGTACAGTTCAAGAGTTGAGAAGAACACAGCTTGACTTTTCTGTGTCAGTACTACAGGACTAAATGCTTAGGTGGTAAAGAGGGGCAAGGGAAGTCTCTTTCAGATGTAGTTTCAGGGATCAGGGTCTGATAAGTTCAGAAGTATTAGGGCATGTGAACACTGGGGTATGAATGTATCAGGGTGAGAGACCAATTTGGACGAGGTGTGATGGAAGAAAATAATGGAGAGGGAAGGAAACTGGTGAATGCAGATTGATTGGAGCAGAAGGTACATAAAGGGAAGATTAATTAAGTAGGACTGTTTGAAGAGGTTCTTAATGGGAGTTCAGACACCATTTAGAAAGCAGCAAGAGGTGCTAGGACCACCATATATTTTTTCAGGTTGTCTTTCATAAGGATGCTACGTCTGTGGAGCCAGTGTTCATACCATACCCATAACTTTGGACAGACCCTGAGTTCTCTCCAAGAACTTGGACCTCTGAGTTCTCTTCAAGAGAGAGAAGGAAACTTGAACTTCTCTGCTAAATCCTGGGAGCATCACTTGAGAGTTCCTTTCTACATAAACTAACACTGGCTTCCAAGGCCATGAGCAAATTACCTAACACTCAAGTGTGTCTGAGACTGCATTAAATCTGACCATTTACTAAATGTCCTTTGAGCTTGTTTCTTGAGCCTACCCATTTTGAGGGTTTGACTCATTTCCTCTTCTCTGCCATGCAAGACCATGTGGTGTCAAGGGTATACAATAATCTGTTTTTCTTTTTAACTTGAGGATAGTACCTTTGCCAATAACATCTTGGAATCAAGTTCTGCTTTAGAAGTTGTACTCTGGCAACTAAGCACAGAATGTGTAAGAAGTGGCAAGACTCAAGGTGGTGGGCTGAGAAAGATGATGTTGGCAATTCAGGAGATCACTGGTAGGACCAGAGGGTGTGAGATGATAAAGAGCAAAGAAGATGGAAATCTTACATGTAGAACTGAAGAACTTCATACCAGGCAAGATATTCTGGCCCAGGTTTCCATTGTGATCTTGACTTATCCAGACATGTGCTGCATGACCAATGTTTTGGTCAATGACAGATCACATATACAACAGTGAAGTACAGACTATTCCATGTAGCCTAGGTGTGCACTAGGTTATACCATCTAGACTTGTGTAAATATACTCAGTGATGTTTGCACAATGACAAAATTGCCTAATGATACATGTATCCAGACATATCCCCATTGTTAAGCCTCATCTGAGTGTACACCTTACTTCTCTGCCTCACTTATAGGTGGAACCAACAGAACAACACCCTAGACACACACCTCATCTATGTGAAGTTTTGAGTTTTTTTTTTTTTTTTTTGAAAAATTGCTTGTAACAAAGTTTAGGAACAGTGTCCAAATCATACATTATTTTAACTGTCGATCATAAAATATTTAGGAGAACGTTCTGACCCACTTAGGAATGTGTGGCTTGTGAAATAAGATTCAAAGTGAGAACTGTTCATTCTTCCTTGACTAGGGAGCAAGAGACCATGGGTTGCAAGTCACTGGGCAGAGGCAGTTGCAAGCCCTGTCTATATTTGTGAAGACAGGTGTTCCCAGTAGCCTAGTGGTTGATTGGCTCATGGTAGCCTCACTAGGAGCATCTAAGGTACAGTTGCCAACAAACACAATGTTTAAAGGTGAGAAACACATACTCTTCCAGGTCCTGAAGGGAAGTAATGCCTGTGCTGTGTGATGCATTCTGGAGCTGGGAAGGGTCATAGAAAAGTCAGGTTAGGCTGGTCCTCAGTGGGAGCTTGTACCTTCAAGTGTTGCCACTGGCCTGAGAGAGTGGATCCATCTTTTTTCCTAGCTCAGCCACTAGTTTGCTGTGTAACTTGCATTATCTCTAGATCACAGCTCTCTCCAGTTAAAAATAAAGGCCTGGAATGGCATTAGGTAACATCTAATGTTTATTTAGCTCACAAACACTGTGATGTTTCAGTTTCAAATATAGACACATCTTTTTATTTACTTATTTACTTTTATTTATTTTATATTCATTCACTACATTCATTCACTGAGCATCATCACAGCATACAAAATGTGATTTCCCATCCAGAATACACTGTGTAGTGGCTTAATCATACATGTCATCATTGACAAATAATTTTCCATTTCTTGTTTCATATACATGTTTTTTTTGTTTTTTTTCTTATATATGTGTGTGTGTGTGTGTGTGTGTGTGTGTGTGTGTGTATTTTTTTCCCTCCCCCATTTCTCACCCTCTACCATTTCCCACCTTTCTCCCACACTGCCTCTGGTGTCTACAGTTGCTTTCCATACCTTTTCTTTTTCCCCCACATTTTATTCATTCACAAAATATCTTAATTAATCTGACTACTTTTAATAGTAAGTTCAACTGATATATACGTATCTGTGAACACATGTCTGACTTTAGGTGTGAAGCTCTGCGTAGAATATACTATAAAGCAGCACTTTTATATAGCTGATGCTATATAGCTTACTTACTGCTGTCATCAAATAGGTATTTTTTAATTTCAAGAAAGGCAGTATTAGCTTTAATAAATCAAAATTTTTAAAAATACTGAGCACCTTGCTTAAAACTTAAAGCCAGGAAACAGGTTAGGATTCTGCTCAAATAGTAGAATGAACCTATCAGCAGCTCAAGACAAGACAAAAATCCTTAAATCTGCAAAACAAAGCCTAGAAGAAAAGCAGTAATGTTTTAGTAAAAAATCATAAGATTCTATTTCACCAGATCAGTCTCATGTACTTTATCTTCTGTTGTGCTCTGATCTTCCCATTTAAATTCTGGAAGGTAACATTCAACTCTAGACTTGACCCTACCATTAAGTTGGCCATTTTCTTAGTTGTTATTGAACTCTTATTTCTGTGTGTCTGTATTTAGTTTTCCTGGGATAGCACTCCCTTCAAAACTTCTTGGAGAGCTGGTCTGGTGTTGGTAAATTTTTTTTAGGTTTTGTTATCTGAGAATGTTCTTTATAGGCAAGTCTTAAATGAGGGCACTTTAAAAATATTCTGAGAAAAATGGGATTAAAGTATGATTTTATTTGCGTGTGAAAAATTTTGAAATCCATGCATAGTTTTCTTAGAATATGAATTTTCATTACCCTTTTAAAAATAAAGTTTATTAATTTATTTTTTTTTCCATTGAGAGGGCATCCCCAACAGGGTCTTTATACCATGATACAACCCCAGTCTCAGCAAGAGGGAATCATGGGCATGTGTACATGTACCTGTTGTGCTCAGGGAGGTATAGAATGCAAACCTATGACCTTTCTCTTGTGGGTCCAATTTTGTTACCTCTATACCCCCATTTGGTCTTATCCACTAATTCTCTGAAGACCCTTTGCACTATTTATTTTTTTTATAACAATATGTCTGGGTACAACAGGTGGCATGGAGGGTAAAGCAGCTGGGAATCCCGCATAACCAATTCTGTGGCTGAGTCCCACCCAGACTTGGAGCCTTGAAAATCATGCTGGGCATATGTATGTGTGTGCCCAGAGTCCCAAAAGAATGGAGGAGAAGAGATTGTGGTGTGGTCATGCCCCCTAGGGAGTGAGTTCTTACTTTCCCCTCTCTCTCTCTCTTTGTCTCTGTCTCTCTCCCATGAACACATACACTCTATAGCAAATATGTGAATGCCTGTATCTAAAAAGTCTCTGTAAGTAGATCTTATTTTGTGTTGTTATCACTATCACTTTATTACTATTTATTGTCCCAACTGTTGGACCTACATTCTTCTAACCTATACATAGTAGTTACTAATGGCATTGAGGGGCAGGATCTTTTGGATGTTCACTCATTTAACGTGTATCGGTGATGTAAATAACGTGGTTAATGTGGTAAACCACGCTCGTACGTTATAACTATCTGTGAAGATCCAACCACTCTGTGTGCAGTAGGCTAGTAGATCTAACCACTAGGTGTGCAGTAGGATGCTTGGGTCCCAGCTAATCCATGAAGACTCTGCTTTAATTGGTTAGGCTGTGGTCAATTAAAGCAGAGTTTTTAAGGTGTTTGTTTATTTGTCTGTTTCCTTAGGTGACTGGAAAATGCAGCCAAAGATCAAAATTGATGTGACAGATCACTGGGTGGCTAGTAGTTGTATCCAGTGTGCCTATGCTAATTGATTGGTGCCAACCAGCTGTAGCTCTGTTTTGAGTCACCTGTAGGGTTGAGGAGGTAAGACTGTGGTGATCACCTGGCAATATCTGCCATGTGTCTGGGCAGGAAGATTGATGGCCTTTAGGGGCAATGATTGCCATCTCTGAGTAGAGAAAGATTTGAGCGAGCGTTCTTGCATTTTAGATCTAAGTAGTAAAAACACTACGTGTCAATTGCAGGACCTTCCACAAATATTTTTTAAAAATATATTTGCATGATGATGTAATTGTTGTTTATTCCAAGGTCCATGAAGAGAGGAATAATGCTTTGTTTCATTACATGCCCGGTGCCCAGAGACTCCATAAATGAATGCCAATGAAGAGATGAGTAAAAAGATGAGTAAAAATGTGTGCAGACCCTGTCCTCATTTAAGGATTCCTTGAAGAGTCAGCTGTACATCAGGGATAGGCTTTGTGCTTCCTGTTTTCTGGGAACAGGGGTGATGCAGCAGAGGAAAGTTGGGTCATTGCATTATTCTGGCTCTTCTAGCTGAGTCCCTATGATGGCAGCAGCTCTCCCCAAAGGTTATCAAACCCCTGGCAGAAGACAGGAAGAGAAGGCTGTGCTTATCCTGGTCTCAGGACACCTTGATATCTGACAAATCTTTAAAGCAGCCTTTTATGAAAGCAAAATTGAACTGAAGCAAGAACCCTAGGAGATGCCTTGCCTCTGCTGCATAGCCCCAGACACCTCATCAGGAGCCTCCTTTGCCAGGGAAGAACAATAATGACCACTGTAGTGTCTCCCACCCCAAGTCCCAGGGTAGCCTTCAGAGGAAAGCCCCAGCCATGGTGTTACATCAATGTGGGGGTGGGGAAGGAAAATAATTCCCAGAGCAGATATCAGTTACTTGACTCTTTCTAAAAGTTTCTAGCAGTTTCTCTCTCATTTCTATGCAGTAATGTGGGAGGAAGGGGGCTGGGTTTGCTTGTCAAAGTACTGTATTCAGGGAGTGGTTTCAAGAGAGGCACAGTAAGAAGGCTTATGAAGTGATAATGGCTCTCACATTGCAGAGTGGAGAATCCTGGCTAGGGGCCCCTGCATCCCTGTCTGGTTAATGGAGGGGACACATTTTACAGTTGTCCTTTCAGTACCTGGAAGTCACCCCCGTACTTGTCTAGGAAAGTCCCAGACACCTCATCTTGGTGAACCTCTACAAAGCAAATCTTACTTTATTGAAGATTCTTTTTATAAAGAAAGTTTTATCATAAGTTTCATTGATGGGATGTGTAGGTGGCATACAATTTATACATAAAAAAATACACACTGAATGCTTTAGTTGATTTTTGCCAGAACTTTTAAGTTGCTTAGTATTTCCACACTATTAAAACAAGTCAGCTGTCACAAGTCCAGATGAGTTATACATTGTCACAAAGACAGTGAGGTCATTTAACATAATGTTTTACTATAATAGGAATTTTCAAATTATAGGTCTCAGAACAATTGTGAGAAGAGAATGCTCCCATGACTTAGGGAGATGAATCAGCTAGCACTGGGCAATGTTTGACACCCCAGCTAAGGGCAAGCTCTGATCTGCTGTGGGAGCAGTGGACTGGGGCTCCTGGCCTTTCTACACAGCTGTTTACTGGCAGGCGACTGAAGAAACAAATGGTGAGGATGGGTGTGTGAGAGCCTCATTTAATGAGGAAGTGGGCCAAGCAGCTAAGTCCAGCCAGCAGGAAGATAGTGCGTGGGAACAGGAGGCAGCATCATTGAGAACTGGTAAAAGGCATGTTTAGGGCACAGATGACTGGGTGTAGGCGGAGGAAAATTCCAGATTCCAGGATTTGACATGGAATAGTTTTAAAGGATAAGAAGCTATTAATTAATTAATAAGTACAAGTGAGTGTGTTTTTGTTTTTGTTTTTCCTAAAAGAAAAGTGATCCTTCCTAGAAAAGAAGAGCTTAGGATAAGCACTGCATTATGGACAAAAATAAAATAATGATATGGGTATGAGGAACCCAGAGTAGAATGGAGCTGTCTTGCAACAAGTTCTTCCCAAGTAAATGCCAAGGCTTGATCTGGAAGATGAAATAAGCTGAAAATGAGAGCAGGTAGCCAGATCCAAAGCTGGGAGCTGCTGAACAGCACAAAAAATGAGAGTGCAAGGGGGCCTCGATCCTGAAAAGTAGTTCAGAACTAACATGAACAGCACCTGTGGTGCAATCTAGGTGGTGGTTCAAAGTGATGCACAGGACCAGGCAGAGATGAGAGAAGAGGCTGCTTCTCGAGGGACCTGCATATCTACTAGTTCAGTCTTTTAGTGAGACTAAGCAAGCCTAAGGTAGCCCAAACCCTTCTTAGAATCCACTCTATATTGGCAGCATTTGGAAAGACAGAGGTAGAATCACATTTGCTGTATGGAAATCACCAGAATGTGTGCAAGAGATTGAAAATCTTGATGTGATTCTGGTACTACAAGATGATAATCTCTCCATTCTCTGCAACATTCAGTCTTCAGGTTGAGCAGGTACCCTTTGTCTTGTTTGGATCTGTCTCATATCTTTCTCATCCTACTGTTGGTCAATCTGTCTCTCTGCATTTCCGTATGGCAGCTTCCCTTACCTCAGTTTTAGACTCTTTGCCAAGGATAAAACACTGCTGACCAGGCAAGCCAGTGGCATGATAGTTAAGGTGACTTGATTCCACATGGTCAAGAGTTCAGTTTGAGTCCTGGACTCTGTCACTTGAGAAAATAATGAATGGGAGTACATGTGTGCCCAAAATCCCAACAGGAGGGAGAGTTGGACAGAAGAGGTTATGATATGGCATCTCCCACGGGGGTGCTTTCTCATCCTCTCTCTCACTCGCTTTCACTGTCTCTCTCTTTCAGTGAGTATATGCACCCTTTAGTAAGCTAAAGGGAAAAAAGTTGATGGCCAAGGTCAGGTGTCCCTCCCCTCTACCAGGACTGCCTATCTAACAGAGCTTAGTGAATACCTCATCCCACAGTTAAGCACTAATGCACCTGGAGAAAGCAGAAGGAAACTGACATTTATTGAGCTAGATGCTTCAAATATATCCTTGTCTAATAGAATGTTCATCAAAATTCTAAAGAATGAAAATTACCCTCTACTCATGGTTAGTAGTAGACTCTATGATAAGAAATTCATATGCCTTCCATTTATTCCCCATAACATCTTTATGAGATAGGTGCAATGACTATGTCAATTTTATAGCTGAAGAAATTGAAGATGAGAACTGTTAAGCAACTTGTTTCAAGATGCACAGCATTAAATTAAAAGACAGCTTCCAAAAAAAAAAAGAAAGAAAGAAAGAAAGAAAAGAAGGTAAAGCAAAAGAAAACGAAAAACAGCTTATCAGACTCCATAGTTAACATAGTTAATCTTCTATAGTTCAGAGACTTTCTATGTTTGCCTGAAATCACATAGCTAATAAGAACTGACATTTAAACCTGGATCTGAATTAAAAGTACATACTCGCTTTCACAAGACAAGGATACCTCTCCTCCTGTATTGGCATTAAAAAACACCCCCCAAAAAAAAAAAAAAGAAAGAAAAAAAAAAAGAAAAGAAGGTAAAGCAAAAGAAAACGAAAAACAGCTTATCAGACTCCATAGTTAACATAGTTAATCTTCTATAGTTCAGAGACTTTCTATGTTTGCCTGAAATCACATAGCTAATAAGAACTGACATTTAAACCTGGATCTGAATTAAAAGTACATACTCGCTTTCACAAGACAAGGATACCTCTCCTCCTGTATTGGCATCTTCAAGTGGGAGGACTAAAAGGATGCGGTGAAGAAGACATTGTCATTGTGAAGTTGATTCCTGCCTCAGGCGTGGGATTCTAAGGATTCCCAAAGTGGCAGGTCTTGAATCTGAACAACCACTCCTTGGGTTCACCCATAGTCTCATGTATGTTCCTACTGGAATTGCCCAGATCACTTCATCTGACCAAGCCTGAGCATTCTGCATTAAGTGTTCTAGTCCTGTCCTCTCCCCATGATCTGCTTGCTTACTTCCCTATGTGTTTTTGATGACCTGTGCTTCCCATGTCTCCTGCTCTCTTGCCAAGATTGGCACTGCCTCACTACCCTCTACTCTTGCTACATGTTCTATAGAGACTCTGTTTTATCCTCATTGTATATGGCTCCTACTGTGAGTTCTTAAAAAAAAAACAAACAACTTAATTGATATTAAAAAATTAAAACTTGTAGAAGAGGGTGGAGATAGTTAATTTACCTAGGACTGCATATTCAAAAATGAGCACATAATTACTGTTTTAAAGTAAGGTGTCAGGAAGCAAGATTGACATCTGTTTACACACAGTGCGCTGTCATCAGATGCATGTGTAGGGTCAGAAGAACCAAGTTCTCTTGACTTGTTGGCTCAGTTTAGTTATGGAAATTTGTCTTCCTGTGCTTCTACAAGGGGGTGGCAAGGCACCTTTCATATGATTAGCTTCTCATTCTATTTTCTCAACCACCATCTTTCACATACCTGCTATGTGCCTGATACTATCCTAAGCACATGCAATGAAACAATCCAAAGTAGTGGGAAAGTATATGGAAGAGAAGTTAAAATCATGGACTTTATAGTGATAAAGATCCAAGTCCAAATTCTATCCCTACCACTTCCAGCAAGTCAGAAGTCACACCAACTTTCTAACCTCAGGTTCTTTATCCGTGAAGCAGAGATAATTACACCTTCCTCACAGATCAAAGTGATGTGCAGTCAGAGCACTAACCCAGGACCAGTCTGGAGTGCATGCTCAGTAACTGGTGGCTGTGGTTATTATTAGTATCAGGCAGTATCCTAACCCCAACACACTTGGGATCTTGTCAAGGGAAGAAGGTTCATTTAATAAATAATGCAATAAATGTTGGGTGAACTTCATCTGCTGTAGGATTTCTAAAGAAGGGAGATCAGTATTCTGAGAGGGTACAGAAAGACATCACGGATGAGCGGAGACTTGGACAGGGCTTTCAGTAAGTTTCTGGGTAGGAACATACTAAAACTCATTGAAAAGTGGGCTCTATCTATAAGACATCAGTGTGGAATATTTTTTCCTAGTGTGTTCTTCATGCAGAATCTTCCTCAGTAGGTCCTGTGAGTCCTCTTTTTAGGAATCTTCCCCAACTCCCTCAATCAATGGGACTTTTCTTATTCTCGCAACATGGGCTCTGCTCCATGTCAGCACTCAGTGATTTCTATTGTTTTGTGATTAATTTTTTTTTTTTCTCCTATGGATGCTTTCTTTTTTTTTCTCTTGGAGAGGTTTTCGCTATAGGGCGCGTGCGCTCGCCAGACAGACAGAGAGAGACATAGAGACCGAAAGCGAGAAATCACCCCCCAGGGGGATGGTCACGCTGCAATCCCTTCTCCTCCATTCTCCTCTCGGGATCTTGGGCACGCACGCACATGTGCCCAGCGTGAGTTTTAAGCCACCGGGTCCAGGACGTGAACCGCGGTCGACTATGTGGGAGTCCAGCGACATAGCCATTACGCTAACTGCTGGTTCCCTCCTATGGATGCTTTCTTAAAGTGTCCATATTTTAAAGTCAAAATTATACACGCACATATTCTAAAGACTCAAATATGTCTGCATGATAGGCTCTGAAAGACAGCATTTGCCTATGACCTCTGACTAATTTTCTGCTCTCTAGAGGTAAACTTTTTATCTCTTGCTGATCATATTGACATCAGCTTCCCTTTCTCTTACAAACATGGTTGTTTTGGCTTCCCTTGACTTTGCTGAGTTTGTCATAATTCCTTGATTTACCCCTCTATTTCATGGAAGATGGGCTTTAGCTTTCTTTCTCCCCCAACACCACCACTATATGTATATGTATGCTTTCTGGCCCATCCTGTTGATAAAATCTGATACAACTTTGACTAGATCAATGTTATTGTTTAAATTATTTGATTATGTGTGATAGATAATTTCATATACCAACTTGTCTAGACTATGGTACCTAGATATTTGGTCAGAAATCATTACAGATGTTTCTGAAGGTATTTTTAAAATATAATATTACCATTTAAATCAGTAGCCTTTGAGTGGAGCAGATTACTCTCCATAATGTGGGTGGGCCTTGGCCTCATTCAATCAGTTGAGGATGGCTTTAAGAGAAAAAGACTGATGTGCTCTGATAAAGAGGGAACTCTGCCTCTACACTGCTTTTGGACTTGAGCTATAACGTCGGCTCTCTCTGAGTCTCCAGCCTGCCAACCTGCTCTGCAGATTTTTATACATGCCAGCTCCTACAACGGTGGAAGCCAATTCTTAAAAATAAATCCTTCTCTCTCCATATGCAGCCTATTGGCTCTGCTTCTCTGGAGAACCCTGACTGACATACTATGAAAACAGTGTTCACAGCTGAGCCATGAAAATGAGCACTTTCTTTTTTCTTGCCTGTTCTTCATTGTCTAGAAGTTACCGTTGAGTTACTTTGTTGTTGATACTTGCTTAGTTTTCTATGTACTCATCACTAACTTAATCTTAACCTCAACTGATTGAATCTCAAGATAGGCATGGGATGCATGAGATAATTTCTCAATTTTATTTTCCTATAGTAGTTTCTAACAGCAGGGCTGGCTGTCTTCATGGGCAACTCATGCAGTTTCACAGAGCTCTGTTTTTGGTTTAATGCTCTATATGTTATCATCTTTGAATTTCTCATTTTTTTTATTAATAATGTCGTTTAATTTGCCAAATATACAAGTTGAATTTGTAGAGCATATTTTGCCTGGGTGCTACATAGGAAACAGAGGTTTCTTAGAATGATCAATGGGTAGAGTTAAAAATGAGCCCTGGTAACACAGATGCGCTGATTGTCACAAATCAGTTAGCAGCTGCCCCTGGCACAACTGCCCACTACCATGCATAACTACCATAAATGGAAGCTCCTCTTACCCTCAATCCCAGCCGGTCCCCCAACAGGGATTCTGAATTCTAAAAATAGCCAAAACATTCAAATAGTTCCATATGAAATGCTGTCCCACATCTTTCTGTCTCAAAAATAGCAGCTGCCCTTCCCCCAACACCCCCACACTTCCTAAATTATTTCTGTGCCAAGAGGAAGAGGTGGCCCTGGGCTGCAGTGGGCTCCTGGCTGTGAGGGGCTGCTGTAGGGCAAAGAGTGGGTGAGACACAGCAGAGGTCCTGGCAGCGTGGCCCAGTTCCCTGGCATCTTCTCCCACAGGCTGCACTTATTCAGGGAGAGCAACTGCATCCGTTTTCCTGACAAAGTCCAGTCGTCTTGCTTTCCTCTCTTCTTTCTCCCTTGTTGTCTCCTCTTGCTGTTTCCGGATGACTGCCTGCTGGGCAAGGTCGGCCTTTGCATGGTCTGTTTTCCCAACTAAATGCATTTTCACTTAATGTTCTTTTGCTTTCTGCTTCTCATTTTTTTCTTGTTCTCTTCTCGAAAGCTCCTTTGGCCCGTCCACATCTAGTTGCGTGCCCTTTTCGGCTGTCTGTGCCAGTTGGTGTTCTTGATATTGATGAACCCTTCCACACCTTTGCACTTTTGCTGGTAGTCATCTTCTTCTTCCTTCTCACTCAAGTCTGGGGATTTCTTCTTTTGGGGGTCACCTGGGCCATTTTTATTTGGTACTTTATTTAACCTGTTTCTTTGTACCTCTCCACCAGAGTTTCCCATTATCTTCAGGGGGATCAGTTGCCTTAGAGTTATCCTGGTATTATTTAGGTATTTCTTTACCAATCATAAAGATTACCTTTACTGCCTTCCATACTGGTCCTTTGTGCTCTCATCAAAATGAAAGTTTCTTGAAAGGAAGTCCATATTTTAGCCATTTTTATTTCCTAAATAACGCCTAGCAGAGGGCCTCGAGCATTATGAGGCACTCTGTGTATATATACGCAACCGAGTTAAACGATTTAAATAGAATAGGAGGAGAGATGTAGGAAGACTTTTCAGGAAGGAGAAACAGCATGAAGAAATGTGTTTGCTGGATTGGAAGCAATGAAGAAGCAGCATGACTCTATCAAAAAAGGACTTATTGCCACCAATGGGAAATGATGTCGAAAATTACCTGGAAGCCGAATTGTCGAAAGGCTCGAATGCCAGACAAGGAATTTTCTATAGACTTGTTGGCCTCCAAGGACTTATTTTCCCATCTAATGACATCTGATATGTGTCGTTAGAGAAACTCCAGCTGGGTAGAATTTCACACTTCCCTTTTCTTGGCACTGAAGTGGGTGAACAGAATAAGATGGGTGGGGGAGAGAGCCTCCCAACTGAAAAAAAGGAGCTCAGAAGAGTGTTTCCTGTGAATTTTAAAACCCAGCCTAGTACAGAAGCAGGAGGAAAACCATTAGAACTTTGGAAAATAGCCAGGGAGTTCTGGAGAGTACTAAATCTAGGCAGAACAACCCCAAACAGGCAGCCCTGTTATCACTAAATTCACACAATTAAAGACCAGTCATCATTAGCATCTCAGACATGCCTAAGAGTCTCATGGCATCTAGCACCAAGAAAATTAGGTTTGCACTCGGGAAATGTTCACAATCTTCACGCTGTGATGACTGTTTTTTGGCAAATATGCAGATTAGTGAGCTAAGGGGGTCCTCTTGTTGTTTGAACCTCAGTCACAACTTGTGTGATATGGAATCCCTGAGCTTTCTCCATATGCAGAGAGATAAAAGAACCCTTCAGAATCCCTTACAATATTGTTCCAACATGCATATTGGCACTCTAAAAGAAAGGAATTGACAAGGTTTTAAAAGAACTTAACTGCTGACAGAAATCCCTAAGTGTTCCATACAATTATTAAAAAGTGTATAGAAAGATGTTTATTGTGGTATTCTCCATAACAGCCCAAATCTGGAAACAACCCAGATGTATACCAGCAGTAGAACTGAAAAATGCGTTATGGCATTATTCACACAATGGGATACAGCCGTATAAACCGCTGAACCATAACAACATGTAATGACATGAGTGAATCCCACAAACAGTGCTGAGCAAAAGCAATCAAGATGTACGTAATAGTGGTTTCACTTATAGAAACTTACCAAACAGGCGGAGCAAGTTTATAGTATCTGAAGTAGGCTTTTCTCAGGGTAATGGCTGAAGAGGGCCATTTTGAACATCTCTAGAATGCTGGCAATATTCTACTTCATCTGGGTTCTTGTTATGTTAGTGCATTCACTTTGCCACAATTCACTTTAAATAAAAAGGCACAGGAAGATGGAAAGTTGAAGGATGGGAAAAGATTCGCTTTGCAAAGAACAAGCATGGGAAT
>NW_006159538.1:3176423-3182786 GCF_000334495.1 Tupaia belangeri chinensis | reverse complement strand
ATGCCGATTTTAACATCAGCTATATCGAAATCAGATGAAGTAGACATCAGGATAGGAGTAATAGCAAAGACAAAAAAAAGATATTTCATTTAGATATTTCATTTCATAAAAATGTCAATTCTTTAAGGAGAAGTAATCATTATACATGAATATAAGCTGAATAAAGCTGCTTTGAAATACAGGAAATGGGAGCCCAAAGGTGGCATAGTGATTAAGGTGCTAGACTCCCACTTTGTGGACTGCCATTCAAGTCTAGGACAGTGACTTGAAAAATCACACCCAACACGTGTGCATGCGTGCCCAGGATGCCAGGGAAAGAATGGAGAAGGGATTATAGCATGGGCATCTCCCCTGGGGGGTGATTTCTCACTTTCCATCTCACTGCCTCTCTCTCTCTCTCTATTAAGTGCATGTCTTATGACAAAAACCTTAAAAAAAAAGAAATAAAGTGAAAACTTATAGAACTACAGGGAAAAATAGACAAAACCACATCTTCAGTGATTTTTAACACCCTTCTCTCAGTAACTGATGTAACAAGCAGAAAAATATCAGTCAAGATATAAAAGATCTGGGATCAGCAGATGGCATAATAGCTACATCTATGGACTCCCATGTAGTAGACCATGGTTCGAGTCTTGGACCTGGTGGCTTAAACTCACACTGGGCGTGTGTGCGTGCATACCTAAGATCCCAGAAGGAGAATGGAAGAGAAGAGATTGCAGTGTGGCCATCCCCCCTGCCCTCCTGGGGGGTGATTTCTTGCTTTCTGTCTCTCTGTCTCTCTCTGTCTTTCTGGCAAGCACATGCACCCTATAGCAAAAATCTCTACAAAAAAAAATAATAAAAAAGATATAAAAAATCTTACCTAACCTGAATTTATTGATTTGTAAAGGAAACTATACTCAACTGTTGGAGAATACACTTTTTTATTTTTTATCCCCAGATGTCCATGGAACTTTAGACACACTGGGCCATAAAACAAGTCTTAAAAAACAAAAAAATAACACCACCACGAGGATGTATGACGACAGATCAAGACACAGCTCATGAATGCTGTGGGAACTTCTTTTCTTCTTTTCTTCTGGGCAATTGGCCACTCTCAAAGTTTGTCTCTTATTCTGGCACTTAAAACAGTATGATAATCAGGGAACCAGCAGTTAGCGTAATGGCTATGTCGCTGGACTCCCACGTAGTCAACCGCGATTCGCGTCCCGGACCCCGTGGCTTAAAACTCATGCCGGGCGCATGTGCGTGTGTGCCCAAGATCCCGAGAGGAGAATGGAGGAGAAGGGATTGCGGCGTGACCATCGCCCTTGAGGGGTAATTTCTTGCTTTCTGTCTCTATGTCTCTCTCTGTCTGTCTGGCGAGCACACGTGCACGATAGTGAAAATCTCTCCAAAAAAAAATAATAAAAAAGATATAAAAAATCTTACCTAACCTGAATTTATTGATTTGTAAAGGAAACTATACTCAACTGTTGGAGAATACACTTTTTTATTTTTTATCCCCAGATGTCCATGGAACTTTAGACACACTGGGCCATAAAACAAGTCTTAAATTTCAAAATAATGCCATCTCGAGTATGTTTTATGACTGTATAGTAACAGTTTAAAATTCACAAACAAGATATCTAGATCACCAAATTTTGGAATTAACACAGTTCTAAATAAACTATGAGTCAGGCAGACATCACAAGGGAAATTGGGAAATATTTAAACTGAATGATCATAAAACCACAACATAGGAAAATTTATGACGTCTAGCTAAAACAAGGTTTTGGGAAAGTTTATAGCTTAAATGCTTACAATAAGAATATAAAATAAGTTAAATGCAAAGTAAATAAAAGGACATAGCAAAAGAAAAGGAAAGGAAAAAAGAAGAGAAAAGAAATCAATCAAATCAGTCACATTAAAAAAGCAAATAGGGGCCGGCAGGTGGCATAGTAGTTAAAGATGCTGGAATCCTACATGGCCGACTGCAGTTTAAGTCCTGGACCCAGAGGCTTGAAACTCATCGGGCATGTGTTATTGTGTGCCCAAAATCCTAAGAGAAGAATGGAGGAGAAGGGATTTTGGCATGATCGTCATCCTGGGGGGTGATTTTTTTGCTTTTTTTGTCTCTCTGTCTCATCAGTGAGGGTATGTGTCCTATAGCAAAAATATCTAACAACAACAAAAAAAAAGGACAAATAATAGTGAAACAAAGTCAAAAGTTGGTTCCGTGAAAAGATTAACAGGGCCAGCCTGTGGCCTGGTGATAGAGGTAGCTGGATTCTGCATGGCTAACTAGGCAGTTTGAGTCCTGCACCCTCTTGGCTTGAGAAATACGCCAGGTATGTGTGCTTACATGCCCAAAATCCCAAAAGGAGGGAAATGGAGAAGAGATTGTGTCATAATCATTCTTCAGAAGAGGTACTTTTTTGCTCTCCCTCTTTTTCTCTCTCTGGCAAGCATACACACTCTGGCAAAATTTTTGAAAAATTAAAACAATAGACATTGAAATGATTGACAATGAAAAATAAAAATTTATTGGTTTTAAAAGAGGAAATAATGCTATTGATACTACAGACATTAAAAGGATGAAAATCTACACCATGAATAATTTTATGCCTATAAATCAAGATTTCAGAATTTTACTTTTATTAGTTGAGAAACATAACTTACATAAACTGAAAAATAATAGAAAACCGGAGTAGTATTTTATTTATTAAATAATTTGTAATTCAATAACAACAAAAACAGCAAAGCTTTCCCACAAAGAAAATTCTAGGCCAGATCCTACAAAACTCTGTTTTCATCTGGCAATACCTGAGATGGTGTCCCATCAGCCTGGGTCCCTAAGCGAATGTAGTGAGCAGAGCACACTCCCCTACAGCCCAGCCCAGGGGCTTGAAATGGACATGCAGCAGTGTAATTGGGAATGTATTGCACAGTCTATTCAGACTGTCCTGACTAATACAGCATCCATGCTTGACTTGGTGAGACTATCTTGACTGGGCAAAGTAAGTCAGGAGCTTAGAGAAACTACAAGTTAAATCAAAACAAAAGTCACAGCTAAAAAACTGATTATGTTTGTCTTCATAGTTTATGCATAGTTCATAGTTGGCTTTAAATTTTGCATGATTGTTTTAGTTTTGGAAATGAAATGACAGAACCAAAACCCTCAAAAAATGGGCCATTTGGACCAGCAGTTAGCATAATAGATAGCTATGTTGCTGGATTCCGATGTAATTGACCGCAGTTTGAGTCCCAGACCCAGTGGCTTAAACTCATGCCGGGCACGTGTGCGTGCGTGCCCAAGATCCTGAGAGGAGAATAGAGGAGAAGGGATTGCGGCATGGCCATCCTCCCTGGGGAGTGATTTCTCGCTTTCTGTCTCTCTGTCTCTCTCTGTCTCTCTGGCGAGAGCACATGCCCTATGGCAAAAACCTCTCCAAAAAAAAGAAAAAGAGAACGAAAAATAGGCCACTTCAAATCAGGAGAGAAAGAGGTCCAGTTCAGAGAATGGAATTTCTTTATTTCCCATATGGTGGGCCAATAGACACAGTTTCATTCGATACAAATATTATTTAATTTTATTTATCATCAGCATTATTATTATTATTTTAATTGGCTGCAGAGCATACACACACGCCAGAAAAAAAAAAAAAACCATAAAAACAAAAAAACACAAAAAAAAACAGAGGGAGGGTGAGAAAGAGGGAGAAGGAAAGTAAGAAAGTAAGTCACCAGGTTTGGGACTTGAACCATGGCCGGCCATGTGGTAGTCCAGGACTTTAACCATCATGCCACTTGCCGAGTTTGATAGATCAAGCAATATGATTTAAGTATGTACTGTAAAGTTAAAAAGAGAGCCACTGAAAGAAAAGTTCAGAGGTTCACCAAATCAAGAGTCATAGAGGATATAAGAACAGAGGCATAATCAAATAACAAAAGAGAAAAGAACAAAAAGGAAAATATTAGAAGGAAGAGTAAAAGAAACAGAAAAGAAGGGAGAACTCACTTCAAAAGTAATGAACATAACATTAAATGAACAGTAAGATATAATGTATTCTCTATAGTACATATAAAAAAGGCAAATAAAACTCTCATGAGGTAAAATCAATTCAAGTATATGCTTTCCTTAAAATGATCCCTAACACAATGATTCAGAAAGCTTGAAAACCTTCTGATTTTATTCCAGGATGATAGACTTTAGGAGGCTTAAGAAGGAAAAAGACATGAAATAGTTTCATTTTAAGAGATCATACCAAAACAAACAAATGAACAAACAAAAAGCTAATAATATCATGTGTACTGCTACATCGTGTGTAGAAAGCAAAACAAAATTAAAATTATTGCCTTTGCTATTTTAACAATATTAAGTTTAAGATATCTATTAGCTATCCAAGTAAGGATATCAAGTAGGCAACTGGAGAGTGTTTGCTTTATTTTATTTTATTTTATTTTATTTTATTTTATTTCACATTCAACCATTGTATATCTTTACAGCAAACAAAATTAATGCTCCCAGCATGAAGACACTGTATATTAGTCCAGTCAAAGATATTACCATACACATTATCATCAACAAATAATTTTCCATTGTTTAAAAATTGGCTAGAGGGTGCATGCATTCATCAGAGAGAGAGATAGAGAGAGAGAGAGAGAGAGAGGCCCTACTCTCATGCGGCATGGTCATATCACAATCCCTTCTCATTCAGTCCTCTCTTCTTTTGAGATCTTAGGCACGTGCACACAGCCAGCTGCCTAATCTGGACTTGAGCTGCACAGTTGGTTGTGTGAGATCCATCCACCTTAATCACCATGCCATAGGCTAGCTCAAGATTGTTCTTTTGAATTCTGTGCCTGATTCTGGATTGTGTGCCTATCTCACAAAGGGATAATGTGTCTATTTCTAAGTCCATTACAATGGCCAAAGTGTTGATACACACCATTTGATTTTCTTAGGTAATACGCCCGCTCCTGCTCAATTCTATCCAAACTCCATAGATGGAGTTTGAAGGAGTTGTCTCTCCTTAAGTATATAAAGGTATTTGCAGTAGAAAAGGGATGAATATTGGGCAGAAAAAAATGATGGATGAATGGATAATCCCTACTGAAGACTATTTTTTAAAAGATGAAAGATATCATCTATAACCAAAATAAAACTATGAATTTTTATATAATTAATTACAGAATTAGCATATATAAAGCTAGTAAGCAGTCAGAAAATCAAAGAATAAATATATTGAACCAAAATAAAGGTAAAAATAAACATCTGTTAAATGTTTAATTTTATCAATTTTAATTTTAATTATGTTATATAATTTCTGTTAGGGGCAGGGTTGACATCCAGACAGGGATGAGTAACAATGTACAAAAGTAAGCATGTTGGGACATACATGATTTTAGTCAGGATAACAGGGGCAGACGAAAATATTCTGGGAACCCAGGAAGCTGATTTGTAGAACATTTCAATTAGGTTAAAGCAAACTGGGAAATCATAAGAAACTGGGACGAAGATCTTTGAAGATGAAATGTTTGCTCGATTTCTGGGTATTGACATATTTGCCCTTTCTGTGAGGACAAGGTGTTAGAATTTGTAGGTAATACCATAATTTCTGCTGAGTGGACAGATTTGTAGTTAGGTGGACCTAGAATAAATCACCGAGCATAACTAAGCCTCCTTTTATTCCCCATCTGAAAATGCAATAGATAACTATCACCTACTTCACAAGCCCACTGTGAAGAATTAAATATGTAAAATGTCTTGAGCTTTAATTCCGTAGGTAGCACATACCAAGCTCTCAACTAAAGTCCCTTATCCAATCCCTGCAGGCTACCTTTAGTTTTGGTTTTAGTTCTAGTCTTAACAGGACTTTTGGAGTTCAGCTGCCTAAGTTCCAATCATGACTTTGTTGAGTGACTTCAGGGAAGTCACCTCATCTATTACTCAGCTTTTTTATAGATAAAATATAAATAGAATATATCTAGCTGATGTATTTGTCTTGTGGCTTACTACCTAAACTTAGAACAGTTTCTAGCATGTAATGCACCAAAAAATATGTCAGTAATTATTTTTATTATTTTTATTTTACTATATTCCAGAGTTCTTTATTTTTAGTTTTTGCTACATGGAGTGTGTACTCACCAGAGACAGAAAGAGAGAGGGAAAGTGAAAAATCACCCCCCAGGGGGTTGGCCATGCCACCATCTCCTCCCAGGATTTGGGCACACATGCACACATGCCTGGAATGATTCTCAACCTGCTGGGCCTGGGACTCGAACCAGAGAGTTGGCTAGGTGGAATCCAGATGCTTTATCTTCCATGCCAACTACTGGCCCCAGAGTTCTTTAAATGAGGCTCCCCCAAGGAAAGAG
>NW_006159538.1:3155670-3176406 GCF_000334495.1 Tupaia belangeri chinensis | reverse complement strand
AAGCTATGAATGAATTAGCATGAAGGACTTTCCACTGAGCCCAAGTGTTCAGTGAGAAAGGAACTAGAAAGAAGTAGGAGCCAAGGATTTGAAATCAGGGAAGTAGTTGAGTTAACAGGGCCCAAATTTGACCAAGGACAGCTACTACCTGAGTTCCTAGATATACAGTTAGTACCTATGTAATAGTGTATAAGAAATTATCTATAATAGGTCATACACTGCCTTTTTTATTATAATAGATCAATCTTCCAGATAACCCTGACAGTTGGGTATTATTATTTAAATTTATAAGGAAGAAAATGAGCTTTAAAGAGGTAAAGTCAATTGCTTAGGTCAAGTAGTCGATATGTGGAGAACTGAGATTGAGTATCAAGCCAATAATAATCACTCTCCCCTAGTCCACCTCCCAGTGCTGAGAGCCAAGCACAATAGGCCTTACCCCTTCCTTTTTAGGGAGTGGCCAGAATTTATCTGGAAATAAGGCAGCGTGAGCTCTAGTTGTTATGGCCGAGACATATGAATGACTTGCATTCTTCTGATAGGATACATTTATTAGCATTTATCTGTTCTGTTTAATTGAGAGGGAAAAGCCCTTTCCCTTCAGAAATCTCTTTATGCTCCTCTCCATGATATAGCCACAGCAGCTCCCAGAGGACATTGTCTCACTCCCACCCCACCCCCACTCCACACACCTGTCTCATTCTAGAAGTTCAGTCCCAAGGCTTTGGTGTTTTGGACTCAAGTTTCCCTCAACTCTTGTAAGACCACACTATAGAAATAACGCCTCTTATTTGCTATTGACTCTAATTTCCCTTTCTTCCCAACCTCCCCATTCCTCTGTTACAAATAACTATTAGGTCTTTGGGAAAGTCATGATGTAATTTTCCATTTTTCTATGAAAGAATGTGTCTTGGGTTTCCCAATGAAACAATACATCTGAACTAGGAGATGTGTGATTGTTGCTACTATTGGTGGACAACTGTGGATCTATCTGGCTTACTTCTTAGTGGATGGTCTTCATCTTAGATGGTTGTTTATCTGGGTTTTACAATGATCTTTAATTGTATGCATGTTTATGGGATGAGAGTAGGTAAAACAAATCAAAATAGGACCTGATGCTCTAGTCTGGTTCTCCTGATTAGAAACTCCGGATTGGCCAAGAGTTGATATCCTCTGTTCTCTAGTGACACAGCAAAATGACAGCAGTAGACTCTTCACTAAGTTCTTAAGGAGATTTTTCTGATTCATTCTCATATTCCTAATCATCCCCCGCCTTTCTTCTTTTGCATCCCTTTTCTATCTAGGGCTCGATCAGCTTCCCAGAAAAAGCCACAACGTAATTCATAAGACTAAATCGATGTTAAGATTCACTGCACAGTGTAGAGTTGCCAATTTAGGTTTTCTGAGAGAAAGAACAGAAATTATTAAAGAATTACCCAGCTTTGTTGAGACCCAAGCAATTAGTTCTTGAATGTTGCAGAACCACTTAAAGCATCCACTGCTTATTTACAGAATTAAAAAGCCTTGGTTATTATTTCTTGTTTAACAAACTTTGACCACACTCAGATTAGGGGCTCCATACAAAAGATATACAGGCCTAAAAAAAAAAAAAAAACAGAAATTATTAAAGAATTTTAAATTTTAACCAGCTGCTGGGCAGATAGTTTGCCTGAGGCACATTTGTCAGTTTCAAAGGGTCTTTTTATTAATTTTGCATTTTGTATTTTGTTAGTGGAAAGAGCTCCCTCTTTGGGGACTGCCAAAAGCTATAGGCTGCGAATCTTCAAGCAGCCCAAGGACGCTTCTGAGAATGTCAAGTAGATTTGGATTCCCGAGCACCCCCCATTACACGGGCTTTATCAGTCCTAAAAATATATTAACTTTAGGGGTGAGCTATTTGAATTAACTTCATAGGATCCCTACTGACTTTGGTTAATGTGAATCCTACTATTTGTTTGTGAGGCTATGAATCACCTTGCTGTGTGAATTTAAGCAATTTCCTTGACCTCACTGAGACTTGGGTTCCCGGTCTATAAAATAATAGGGTGGAAAGTTGATCTTCAAGGTCTCCATAGTTCTGAATTGGCTGGTTTAAGACTAGTTGGAGATTTCTTTTTGTGTAAATAGGATATGATGACTAAGTGGGTTATAAACTATCATATTCATCATGATTATTAATAATTAGAAAATTGTTGACATTTTTGTATGGTGCATTCTGTGTTAAGCACTGTACAGGTACTTCAGTCTTTACTTTTTCCAGAGAAAAATCTCTGAATCAGGAACTATCATCATTCCCATATTACAGATGAGACAACTGAGGGTACATAAGATTAAGAAAATTTACCCTAAATTAAATAGTCACCAAGTGGCTGATGCAGGATTTGAAAATAAGTCTGCATGATGCTGGAAGCTATGCTATTAAATAAGCTGTTTCCTTCCTCTGGATGTGAGGGACAGCTGCTGTTTCTAGGCTGAAGATAATGCTTTAATTTCATACAAGTATTTCCAAATTTCAGATCCATCTGGGGCTGGGCTTAGTGAAACTGTTGCTGCCGAACTCAACGGTGTCCTGAAAGATGCTGGCAGCCTTCTCTCTGCTTAGACAGCTCCAGGCTAGAGGGGGCTGCCTGCAGCGTACAGACAATTTGTGAAGAAGAGTCAGAACTCAGGGGTTAAATGGAAAATACAAACCTCTTCTGTGATGCTGGGAATTTCATAAGTTCCACTCAGGCATCTTCAAACAGCATTAAATACAAAGTAAAAAAGTCTACCCTCAGGCTAGAATTTGTAGACGACTTACCTGCAGGAGAATATGGCTAAATTTCTGCCTGAAGACAAAGAATCAGGGTTTACATTTATAAAGTGGAAGGAAAAGCAATGTATATATTTTTTCCAAATGTATATATTTTTTGTATTATATATATAAATTTTGTATTATTTTATATTTTTATATATATATAATTTCACCAGTGAGACTTTTTATGCCAAATCAATACCTGGCAGACTGACTTTTGCATTATTTAATGTCCTCACCTATCTGGAGGGACAAGGTACCATCAGACTCAAGGGGATCATATTCCGTGGTCTTTAAATTCCTGCAGAGAATTCTTTTCTTCACTTCTGGAAGCAGATTCTCTGGGGTGCAATGCTCTAGCACAAATGTGGCTTTCTTGCTTGCTGTTCATACGGCTTGGGTTCTTCAGTCATGATGACTTCACCTATTGACTTAAAAAAAGGGGGGAGGAGCAAATCGCACAAAGATTTTGTGTGATACTTGGGGTGGAGGTGTGACTACGTCCCAAGGGACCTGTTTGATCCTTTTTGAGCTAAACTCTCCTGGCTTTCTGTAATCATACCTGGCCTGCTATTCAGTATACTACAACTAGCAAGATGGAGTGTTAAATATGAGAAACACACATACTTGTAATAACATTTAAAAATATTGCATTTGGTAAGTGCTTACAGACTTTTCAGAAAGGAAAACTGGACCTACAGTTTATTATTAGGTATGTCACAGAAATACTGGAAATTGGGCTCAGGAAAATGATGTGGTTTGTATAAGGTAATAGGGAAAATTAGTAATGCATGAAGCCTACTTTGTTGTTCTTCACCTAGGTCTCTTTGTAATGCACTTGTATTTCCCCAATACTCTTGTTTTTATTGTCTAGCTTGAGTCTATTACATTAGCTTCATATAAATTTAGGATTCCTGGTGAATTGAAACTTTATCCTACATAGTAATCTTCTCCATATCTAATATTCCTTTAGTTTAGTGTATTATCTTTTGCTAACAAGCCCTAAACTTACTGGCTTAAAACAACACACAGTTGTCACCCCTTAGTTTCCATGGGTCTGGAAATTAGGTGTGGTTTAGTGGTTACACATTTTACGGTTTCACAAGGCTGCTTGCTATTACATTAAGGTGTCAGTCTAGGGTCCATGGTCTAATATAAAGGGGAAGGATGAATCTGGAAAGGCTCAGTGGTTGTTGGCAGCACTTAATTCCTGACAGATAGTTGGATGGAGGGTCTCAGTTTGTTACTCATTGTTACTTGAGATGGAATGCCCTTAGCTCTTTGCTTATGGGCATTTCAAGATGGCAGCTTGCTCTTCCAAAGTGTGCCAGCTAGGATGCAATAGAGAAAGTCTGCTAGCAAGGTGGAAATTATAATCTTTTGTAAGAAAGTCATTTACGTGACATGACCTTAACATTGTTGTATTCTATTTTGTTAGAAGCCAGCTTCTCAAGGAGAGGATATTATATGTGCTTGTGAATACCAGGAAGCAGAGATCACTGGGGGCCACCTTCACATGCCTACCATATCTGGTTTGTCTGATATAGCCACCTCATTTCCTTTTTTTCTTTTTCTAAATTTTTGCTATAGGACTTGTGCACTCTCTAGAGAGACAGAGAGCTAGAGAGAGAAAGAGAAATCACCCTGCAGGAGGATAGCCATGCCACAATGACTTCTTCTCCATCTCTCCTCTTTGGATTTTGGGCATACATGCACACACACTTGATTTGTTTTTCCAGCCACCAGGTCTGGGACTCGAACTGTAGAGTTGGCCATGTGGGATCCAGCCACCTTAACCACCATGCCACTGGTTGGTCCACCACCCCTACTTTCTTTTGATTGATATTCTGGTATCTCTTTTTCCATTCTTTGACTTTAAACTTTATAGTTCTTTCTTAAGTTTTAGGTATCTCTTTTGCAAAAAGCATATAACTGGTTTTTTGCTTTGTTATCCAAACTGATAATGCTGCCTTTAGCTGACAAATTTTATCTATTTGTGCTCATTGAAGTTATTCATATATTTGGGTTTATTTTACTACTTTGTGTTTTATTTTATCCACATTTTTATGCATTGCTTTTCTTCATTTGATGGGCTTTTTGAAATTGAGGGATTTTTGTTGTTTGTTTTTCTTTTTTCAGTTTTTTCCTAAATGTATGAAAATTATAAACTATAGTTCTATTTTTGATGATTATGCTAGATATTTACTATACATACATAGTAAAATCTGAAATTAGTATTGTAATTCTCTTTCTGAACAATATAAAATCCTTATAATACTTAATTTGAATTATTTTCCTACTAAATTATATGACATTATTATTGAATATTATAAATCTCTCTCTCTCTCTCTCAATTTGTGAAAGGGTACATGCACTTGCTGGAGAGAAATGGAGGGAGAGGGAGGGAAAATGAGAAATCATCCCCAAAAGGGTTAGTCATGCTATAATCCTTTCTCCTCTATTTTCCTCTTGGGATTTTGGGCTCACATGCACATGCACCCACATGTTTCCAAAGTCACAGAGTTCAGGACTTGAAATGTATAATTGGCCATGTGGGATCAAGCTGCCTTAACCACTATGCCACCTGGGCCCTCTGCATTTTCAAAAGACACTTTTGCGATCAAGTCGCCTGCAAAGTCAGCACCTGGTGAAAGCCCACTTCCTGGTTTATAGAATGGTGCCTTCCAGTTGGTTATAGCTTCATGTGGTAAAGAGGCAAGGCAGCTCTCTGGGGTCTTTTTATAAAGGCACTACTTCCATTCATGAGGACTCTGCCTGCATGTCCTAATCTAGCAAAGCCCCATCTTCTGATGCTATCAAATTGGTGATTAGGTTTCAATATGCTCAAACCATAGCACCACCAAATCTTCAACTTCTAATAACTTCAGTTTATTCTCTGCGCTATACTCTGGATAACTATTTCAGATATATTTTGTAGGTCACTATTCTCTCTTTCCCATTTATATCTGCTATGTATCATAGAGTGAGTTTTTAAAAAATGGATATTTAACAATGATTTTTCTTTCTATTTTGTACCTTTCTAATCTGCCTGGCTATTTTGTAGTGTTTTTGTTTGTTTTCTCATCTAAAAACATTTTTATATATAGTTGTATACTTTCTCTAATAACTCTAATATCTAAAGCTCCTAACTGACTTAGCGTTGATTGTCCAGAAATTAGAAGTTACGTTTTAGGGAGTATAATTCTATATAGCAGGATCAGGGGCAAAGATGGGTAAGGTTGGGGAAGAGGGACATTCTATATGAGGCTGTGCTATTAGGTGGCTACCACTAAATGCAGCTGATTATTCCGTAGCATAGGGCTGTGTTACACAGTGACCTTTCTAGTGCCATAGTAACGACTTCCCAGGGTCATCCATCAAGGAGGAGGTATGAGAAAGAATTTGTCTATTGGTTCTAGAACATCTATCATTGGTCAACTTTTCCCATGTGGGGCACTGACTCCCACACATTTCTGGTTTGTACATGTGTAGGCAGGGTCTCTTAGTATCTGTCAACTTCGCATCATCAGGGACACCCTGGGACCAGAGGCGAGAAGTTAGCAGTAAAGGCATGAGGTGAGACACTTTCTGGCTACACCTACATAAGTTTGTCAGACTCAACACAGAGCTGATCATGAGAACAGTGACCAGAATGTGAGATACGTGAAGTCGAGCACATCAGAATTTGTGTAAAAGAAATGTTCAGTACCTTGTCTAAATCTGGTATTTATTGTTTCTATTGATTCTGACTCCCGATGGTTTAGTTCCTTGTGTATGTGATGTTCTTTCACATTTTTAAGTTTGTGTGACCTAAATCCAGGATGCTTTCATTCAGAAACTAATTTTATTTGTTTCTGCCAAGAGTCAGAAGATTGCTACCTTCCTTAGACTTCTTCATACTTCTTCCAGTTTAATGTGAGTTTTTAAGGAAAAACAACTCCACGTTTAGGCTGGCCCAAGGTATAGTCACTAGCATACAGTGCTAATATTGGCATTTATTTTTACACAAACCTACCTTCTGTATTTGCTTACAGGTCACACTCATTTTTAAAATTTTTTTTTCTTTGACTGGGAGGGAGAGCCCAGCAATGCATTCAGCAATACTTTTTGCAGCATGAGGTTGACAGGCAGTAGGAGAGCACTGCTGGGTGTCTGCCTGCCACACATGTGGAGGCAGAGGCTGACTTTTCTGTTCTTTTTCAGATAGGGAAAAGGTGAGGATGACAGTGGCCATAGGGGAACTTCCACAGGTGCTAGAATATATCTTTGACTACATTTTAGATACATATATATATAAAGGCCATGTATGTGTTCTCATATCTGCCACGAGGAATATGCTGGACCCTTTCCCTTGTTTCCAAACCACTGGACAACTTTTCCTGCTTCCTTGGCAGTAGCCAAGTTCAGTCTGGCCTTCTAAAGGAAAGGATCAAAACCAAGATTTCTGAAAGCTGTGGTTCAGCACCTGCTGGGGCATTAGCCATGCTCGATACCCCTTCTCTGCAGGCTTGCTTCTGAAGCAGGTGTGTTTTCTAGTCAGCAGTGACCACAGGTGTGAGTGACACATTCAGGCAAGTGTGAGACATGAAAAGTACAGGCTTTAGCATCATGGCCAGGTGTATCAGGAGCACATCTGGCCACTGAGCACCAGGGGGCTGTCCTGTCCCTGCTGGAAATGGAATGGAGTGGGCATAAGCCACAGAGGGAGAGCAGGAACCCTGTGGAGATGGAATGGGGAGACCCAGGAGGTGGAAGAGGGGCCTCTCTAACAATCCAAAAACTCAAGGGGGCAATGAAACTGGAGGACACGGAAGCATGGAAGCTTGACTGAGAATAGAAAGAAAGTCAGGGAGTAAGTTTTCTAAAAGAGGTTCAAGTGAAATGCTTTGAAATTATTATTTTAAAGGATTATTTATTTAATTCCATTAGTAGCTATTATTATTACTATTATTATTAATTTGACCAGCGAGAGAGAGAGAGATAAAGGGAAAGCAAGAAAGCAAGCAGCCAGGTCTGGGTCTCGAACTATGGTCCACCATGTGGGAATCCAGCGTCTTCAACCACCATACCACCTGCTGGTCCTAAATGCATTGAAATCTTGCAGGAAGGAATGGTTGAGCATCAGGTTGAGGTAAGGGCAGTTTTCTGGGGAAAGTGTCATCACTCAGACTTGGACAGGCCAGTAGAGACAATTTTCTGATTCTCAGTCCTACGTTTGAGGAGGCAGATGACTGAGTGTTCCAGTTGTACAGATGATCCTGCTGCAATGACCCAATGCTTCTGCCCATTCTGTGATCTGTGTAGAAAAGTGGGTGATTTGGGGATGTTCTAGGGATAGATCATAGGGCCATGAAGTATAGGAACTTACAGTTTAACAAGCCAGGGCTCAAATCAATGGTTTCTCTTAGCCTCAGTTTTCTCATTCAGAGTAGAAACAATACACCTATCTCATATGATCGTTGGGGACAAAATATAGAAAATGGTAGGCTTAAAGCCTGGGAAATAGTTTTTGGCATAGAGCAAGGTTTTAGAAGCAATTGGTTTTTCTTCCCTTAATTCACTGAAGGCAGACTGTTTTCCTCCACTCTGCATTCTTCACTGTGCCTAATTCTGTTGCTTGTGTGTAGAGGGGGCAATGAAGAACTTTTGCTTTGACTTGCTCTGATTTAAAGAACATGTATAATTGAAAAACAGGCAAAGGAAATCAGTATTGGTTGTATCACCCGGGCTGTTAGATGAACAGATCAGAGAAAGTTTTCCATTAAGCAGTGCAGTTTTTCTTTCTTTGGCTGTCAGTCAGCACAAAGGTAACCCCAGGAATCGAGGCACTGAAAAGCGAATTTCTGGCAGGACTGATCACAGCAGCACTGACATCATACAGCCACTGCTTTCCATAATCAATGCCGGAGCTTAGTTTATTCACCTTATGAGTCCCTCGTGAAATTCCAAACCCAGTACCTGGATGGTAACATTTCCTCTAATTGATGCATGTTTGCTCTGGGAATTACATCCTGTTTGATTAATTTGGGGTTTGATTTCGCTCCTCCTGGTGCTATGATTTTCATGGACAGAGTGGTTCTTTTGATGCTTTGCATGTGGTGATGCAAGATGGATCTATGGGCATTGAGCTGGGTCCTAATGCTAGCCTTCTAATTTGGGGGAATTTTTACAGTCAGACAAGACCCAAAATGACTGCCTGGGTGTATTTCAGCATAACACTTTCACTTGGTGTTAGAAAAGGACGGAGAATAGCATCGAGCACCAGTCACTGGGCTAGCCAACCTGTGTACACGATTCTGTGGTCATTATGGATTTTATTTTATTTATTTTAAGATGAGCACACTGAGGCTCAGAGAAATAAAAATCACAAACTCAGTGAAGAAGAGAGACTTTGTTCAAGTCTCATGTTCTTTCTTTTCCATTGCACTTACAAAAAGTTAATCTAGAATAATTTTGTAAAAATTTAGACTTGGTTTTTTTTTTTTTGGAGAGGGGTTTGCAATGGGGAGTGTGCGCTGACCAGAGAGACAGAGACAGAAAGCGAGAAATCACCCCCCGGGGGGGATGGCCACACTGCAATCCCTTCTCCTCCATTCTCCTCCTGGGATCTGGGGCACGCATTGCACACACTCCTGGTGTATGTTCAAGCCACCAAGTCTGGGACTTGAACCACAGTCCCCTACATGGGAGTCCAGCAACATAGCCATTATACCATTTGCTGGTCCCCAAATTTAGACTTTTTAAAAAAGTAAGTAAATGCTAATTCTACTGTTGTCATTCTCGGCATTTATCTTTTTGCCATCCTACTCCCATCTACATGTTTATGAGTAGGGTTGTATCTTACATTCAGAATGGTATTCAACAAGACCTTAAATATTTTCTTAGAAATAGCTGTGCCAGAGTTCTCAGAATAAGGAGTTTTGATTCTATTTATTGGCCCTAAGACAATAGTTGAGGAATCCCTATAGGGTCTAGTGGAGTCCTTTGTCTCCTACCTTCTAGCAGACCCTGGCAAATTATTCGTTAATAGTAAATATAGGGTGCAGGATAATCTCTTCTCTGTGAAATAATCCTATCGTATGTCTTTCTGTCAAAAATTTCCAAACTGTAAATCTTTTTGGCTTTCTTCACTGGATTTCTTTTCTTTTGTTTTCTTTTTTAAGAGGTTTTCGCTATAGGGTGCGTGTACTCGCCAGACAGAGAGAGACAGAGAGACAGAAAGCGAGAAATCACCCCCCCCAGGGGGGATGGCTACAGACAGAGAGAGACAGAGAGACAGAAAGCGAGAAATCACTCCCCCAGGGGGGATGGCTATGCCGCAATCCCTTCTCCTCCATTCTCCTCTTGGGATCTTGGGTGCGCCCAGCGTGAGTTTTAAGCCATCGGTCCGGGACTCGAATTACTGTCGACTACATGGGAGTCCAGCGACATAGCCATTACGCTAACTGCTGGTCCCTGGATGTCTTGAATAGTTTATCTACTGTCATAGTTTTACTCTCTGGGTTTGTGTCTCAGCAAGAATGTTCTGTCTCTTATTGACAAGTACTCCCTTTTATCTGCAATGTGCCAGAAAGCCCTGTGACCCTGGGCAAACATCTGAAAATTCAGCTAGCTTTGGTTTCTCCAGATATAAACTAAGGGGATAATAACACTTACATTGGAGGATAAAAGGAATCAGTTAATATATGTGGGTATCATGCCTGCAACCATGTCCAAATGTGCTACAGAGTAAAGTCTAAATGCTCAGTTTTGGTTTCCAAACAGATTAGGGATGCCCAGAAAACCAAGATTCCTATAGAATTCAGGGTATATAGAGAAAATTGATGGGGCCAACAGATGGTGTAGTGGTTATGCCATTGGTCTCCCACATGGTCTACTGTGGTTTGAGCCCCAGACCCAGTGGCTCAAAAATCACACCAGGCACGTGTGCGTGTGTGTGTGTGTGTGTGTGTGTGTGCCCAAGATCTCAGGAGGAAAATGGAGAGAGTATGATGTGGCCATCCTCCCTGGGATGATTTCTTGCCATCCCCTATTGGGGGATGATCTCTCACTTTCCCTCTCATTGTCTCTGTCTGTCTCTCTCTATTGTGAGTGCATGTGCACTATGGCAAAAACCTCTTAAAAAAAGTTTTAAAGATGTAATAGGTATTACTTAAGTACTGTTTACATTTTGAGGATGGAAGAAAGATATACCAAAACCTCAGAGGATGATTGGGGGAGCTACCCTCCCCAGATGCAGCCCTTAGAGTACTCATGAGAACCTCAAGCCAGGACTGGTCCTTTAGAGGGTAAGGCAGACATGGTCTTAACACCTTCCATGCAAGGGCTCCAGAAACTGGTGCTGGGGTCATGGCTGGGAGTGTGCAGCAGAGAAGGATTATGATGTAACAGAGCAACTGGCCTTCAGAAGCTGGCCAAGGAGGGACAGGAACTGGCCAGTACCCACACCCTTTAGAGACTTCCCAGATCAGTTCTGACGGTGGAGGGAGTCCCCGGGCATTTATCCAGCAGGTAGTCAGCCTTGTCTGACTTTGACATTTGCTGCTCAAGGTTGACACTTAAGAAAGATTCAGGTTGGTGTTTTGGGATCCAGCTCCCCACTATCTCAATTCTTGGGACTGTCAGGCTTCCCTGGCCACAATCAGGCTTCTTACAGGGTAAGAAGATTAAACTCATCCAAATTGGCCAAGAGCTTAGGAAAAGGAAAAACCAGTATGATTAAGATTCTCTGAGAGGTTCTTATGCTTATGCTTTGGTCAGGAATAAGTGGTTCTGCACTTAAAGATAATATTCCCATGCAGCTAAACCTGCAGATTAATAGGGGTCACTTGAAAGGGTATGGAGAGAACTCTAACTTCATCTTGAATAAGAACTGGGATTAAAAGGGGATGCTTGAGTGAAGGAGGAAGGGCCACGGACCCTGCCCACAGTGAGCTCACTCTGCAATTTCAGAAGTCTGTTTTAGAATTACCACATATCCTGATTCACCCAAGACAGTCCCGATTTATGCTTCATTTCTGAATATTTATCAATAATGAGCTCTTCCACATTAAAAACTTTCCTGATGCAGAAAATAAATGAATGGTTACCTTACCAATATTAGTGTTGATAAATGAATATTCCAAAGGAGGATAAGAATACAAAATGCAGGACCAGCAGGTAGCATGATGGTTAGGTGCTGGATCCTCCCACATGACCAGTCAATGTTTGAGTCCTGGACCTAGTGGCTTTCTTTCTCACTTTCTCTCTCTTTCTCTCTCTCTCTCTATGTGTGTGTGTGTGTCTGGTCATATTAAAATGAATGAATAAATTAAAAATTAAATTAAAAATTTATAAAAAACAAAAATAATACAAAATGCTCTAAGAGTTTGGGATAAAGAAGTCATGCTTTTGTTAGGAAAACCCAAAAAGACTGGGAGAGGTCTTACAGCATCTTAGTGAGTGAGATATCTCAGTGGTCAGAACTTGTGTAGCATTTAAGCAACAAGAAGGACTTGTCCTTGTCTGATACAAGCTCATGAAATTGGTGCCCAGTACCACTGGTGGTAGACCCTTGTGATCAAACATCTGACTCTTAGACCTCTGATATCCTTCATGCTGGCACCTGACCAGTCCTATTGGTAATATAGGTGACCAGAATATGTTGTCCTGCAGGCACTTAGCTTAATATCTTATCCTTCACAACTTAAACAAGTTAGCTGAAGTATTACAGTACGGGATAGGGTGGGGGTGATGGTGAGAGATGAAGAATGGGATGTATAGCCATCAAGTGCCCTTACTGGTCTGAACCGGACCATCAGATCTCATGTAATTTGAACAATTTATTTGTCTGGGACTAAAGACAGTAAGGGCTCTCATTTATAAAGGACAGAGGAGAAAGCAAAGTAAGCATTGTTTCACTTGATACAAATAGAAAGTACACAAGGGAAAGTGAACATGTTCTATGGAATATGATGGAAAGATCATGTCATGTTCTCTGAGAAAGAACTGGGAGAAGGAAGCAGTAAGTCACATCTCTGCAAGGCAGGCCTGAGGAAGCAGAGAGGGATAATGGAAGAACAAAGCCCTCTTTATTCAGTCAATTGACCTATCAATCAACTAACCAATTGATCCATCTGTAAACACAAACTAAAGACCTACTATGAACCAGCCACTAGGATGAAAGAGAAGATATCCAAGCTGTGGTCCCTCTCATCAATGAGTTCATTCTCCAGCTGGGAAGATGGATAGATTATGCTAACCCTTGTCTTCTCTAGCCTCTATTAACTACAGTCTCAACCATCAGTCCTGATCCAATCCCCACTGGGCAGGCAATATTTTTTAAAAAAATTGCTCAGTCCCTTCAACAGGTAGAAACTGTCAAGCTGAGGATAAGCTATGCTCTGAGCAGGGGTTAGAAGTCATCTTCAATTAAAGGACAAATTGTTGTCTGGAGTAAGCCCCAAGCACACTAGATCTCAGGCTATCAGCTGCTAATTCCTTTATCTGAGTGCTGAGGAATAGGTGGAGAAACATAATTAAAGTGAACCACTCTGGCAAGTTAAACCTGAGGAGAGAGTTGTGGGAACACCTAATTTATAGTTGATTAGTCAAATGGATGGATGACAACATCCTCTGTGCCTGGTATCTACAGTGGGAGGCATTCTTATGGGATTGAGCCCTTGACCTGTGGAATCTGATGCTATCTTCAAGTAGAGTCAGAACTGGATTGAATAAGAGGACGTCTAGCTGGTGTCAGCCGGAGAACTGCTTGGTGGGTGGATGGGGAATGCTCCCAACCCCATTTCTTATATCCCAAGTGCTGTATTATGTGAGAGTAGAGTGTAGGAATAACACTATGTTTTTTTTTTTTCTCTCTGTTTCTATGATAAGCCTTTGCGGTGGATTTTCCTCACTCTATGAACCAGAGAAGTAAGATATAGTTGATAAAAATGTTATATTATCTTCGCTTTTCTATACAGAAAAGTGATTGCCTGCTATACTCAAGTTGTTAACTTTGGAAACTTTTATTGATGAACTTTTCAGGTTTATATCATGATAATGTCATGTTCTTAGTGACTAAATAAAATTTGTTTTAATTTTTTAAAGAAAGATTTCATTCAATTTTTACATTGTATCTTTAATATATCAGGAACTGGATGGGCTGCAATTTGATTGAAATTATTATAGTATTGCTAAGAATTTTAAACCACAGTTCCTGGATCCCACTCCTTCAGTCTAACTCCAAACTACAAATAGAAGTTTGAATGTTGCCTCTGAAGTAACCATAACTTCTAAATTCCAAACCAAGATAAGATGTCTAAAAGAAATTATTTCCCCTGTTTCTTAGTTGTTACTATTATTTTAAAAATCAAAATGGATTTAATTAAATACTTTATAATCTCTCTTTATCAAAAAGAATTTATTTCCACATGAAACCAAAGCCCTCCTGGAAAATTCTTCCTCAAGGTCACACCAGTGCATATATACACATATCTCTAAATACTTGTTATTTTCTCCCTGACTGTGCAATGCTAGAGTCCTCTGAAGCTTTTTCCTTGCTGGTATTCTATTCTTATACTTTACTCTTGGACTAAGCAATATTATGTATGCATATGACTTTAATTATCATCTATGTATGGATATAGGCTCATTGATCTTTTCTTATTTTTCGTAATAGCCCTGAATCTTACCACCTTCCTGTTGTGGGGGACATTCAATAGTGTACATCTTGATAGAATGCAACTTTCTGTTTCTAAAGCAGATGGCTGAATGAGATCAGTACAAGGTGCTGGTTTGTGCAACTCCAGCGCATGCATTCCCGTCATAATATCTATGAACAGTTGTTTCTACGTAGTTCTACAGAGCACCAGTTACACTGTGGCTTCTGATTAGTTGAGGTCTATAAAACTCTAGGACATGCTATTTATGTATAATAAGAATGTATACTCTGAATCTGAGCAATTTTGTGGCCTTGCCAGCTACTCCATCCTACTGCTTCCTGGCAACTAGGCTATGGATGAGTGGCTTAAGACTTGTGCATCATATATGCACATCTGATACTTTGAATGTCAAGGAACAATGTGGAGATGTGAGGCAGTGAAGAAAGCATTATAGTGGTGACTATATCCTATCATAGCAGCACTGGTACCCAGTGTCAAGTAGCAATACAGTCTAGTAAGTGGTGTCTAGTGGGATAATAGTGGATGTTGTGCTAAGTGGTATCTTACCAAGATTGATACTTCAACTGTGGTTCCAGCTGCTGGTTTCCTCTACCACCTCCCTATTGAATGAGATCAATTCTACCATTTTTCTATTGATTCTGTGGCCTGTATGATATGCTAACAAACAAACAAACAAACAAACAAACAAAAACCTTCTTTTATGCTTAAATCACGCAGAATTGCTTGGCAATTGAGAACCTTGTTACAGAAATTAGTAACAGAAAGAGGCATATGTGAATATATTTGTTGTCTACTGCTGCACGATAAATTCTTCAAACTTAGCAGATCCAAACAACATGCGTTTATTATCTCACAGTTTCTGTAAATCAAAAGTCTAAGCATAGCTTAGCTGGGTTCTTTGCTTCAGGGTCTCAACTCAGCTGCACTCCAGATGTTGATTAGGGCTGAGGCCTCAACAGAGGCTCAACTGGTAAAGAATCTGCATTCAGACTGAAATTCAGAGTGTCAACAGAATCTACTTCCTTGTAGCTGTATGACTCTTGGAAGATCACTGTTTTTGAGGCCAGCAGGACAGAGAGAGAGAAGGAGAGAGACCATCAGACAGAGACAGAGAGGAGGTCACGTGTGTGTATGTGTGTCTATAGTATAGTTAGTGTACTATAACATAACCAGAGGAGTGACAGCCCATCACCTTTCCTTGGTCTATTGATTAGAAACAAGCTCCAGCTTCTGTTCACACTCAAGATTACACAAAGTTGAGAACATCAAAGAATCATTCAAATGTCATCTTAAGACCTGTCTGTCACAGTAGGGAAGATGCTTTTATTTTTTTAATTTTAAAAAATTTTTAAAGTTTTTTATTATTATTCATACATTAAATCACTACACATCATTTAGATTGTGAATAGACTTTACCCAGCATGATATACACCTCAGTCCAGCCTAGCTGAGATTATTACACACATCCTCATTAACAGGTAATAAACCTTATCTGTGTCCCAGAAGTGTCTTACCGCTCCGTTCCCCCACCCCAATTTCCTTTCCTACACTCTTCCCCTCCCGTACTCTCTTTCCACTTTGTCTCTAATGTCTATTACAATTTTTAATACTTTTATGTTCTCCAGTCTTTCATTACCATAGAGTACAGACAATTGGTACATGTTAAGTGGAGACATACAATGTCTCTCTTTAATAACTTGACTCGCTTCATTCAGCAACAAATCTTCCATATTTGTCCACTTTCTGTCAAAATCCAGGACCTTGTTGTTTTATCTGGCAGAATAGTATTCCATAGAATATATGTGCCACAATTTTTCAATCCATTTATCTGTTTGTGGACATTTGGGTTGGTTCCATGTCTTATCAATCATGAATAATGCTGCAGTGAAAATAGTTGTGCAAGCGCTTTTCTGACCGAGTGTTCTCCTGTCTTTTGGGTAGATATCCAAGAGCGGAATTGCTAGATCATATGGTAGTTATATTTAAAGGTTTTTGAGGAACCTCCATGTGGTTCTCCACAGTGGTTGGACCAATTTACATTCCCACCAACAGTGTAGGAGTGTTCCCCTTTCATCACATCCCCTCCAGCATGTATTATTATTATTATTATTTTTTATCTTTGCCCCATTCTGACTAGGGTTAGGGGGTATCTCATTGTTTTGATCTGCATCTCCCCTATAATGAGGGATCTTGAGCTTTTTTTTTCATATGCCTTTTGCCTGTTCCTATGTCTTCCTTAGAGAGTTGTTTATTCAGTTCCTTTTCCCATCTTTTACTTAGGTTAATCATTTTCTTCCAGGTAAACTGCTTGAGTTCCTTGTATATTCTGGTTATCAGTCCCTTATCTGAGGCACCGTTAAAAATTCTCTCCCATTCCAATGGTTGTCGATTCACACTAATTACAGTGTCCATTGCTGTGCAGAAACTCCTTAATCTGATATAATCTCACCTGTCTATTTGGAGGATTATGTACTGTGTTTTGGGAGTCTTGCTTTAGAAGTTTTTGCCTACCCCAATGTCTCCCGGAGTTTCCTCAGTGTTTTCCACCAGTAGTTTTATAGTTTGCAGTGTTAGGTTTAGATCTTTGATCCACTTTGAGTTGATTTTTTTTTTCTTTTTCTTTCCTTTATTTTTTTTTCATTTCATTTTCTTTATACATTCAATCACATTATTATTTGTCTTACAAAATGGATATTTCAACAGATTAATATTTCTCCCTAGTACAGTTGATAAAACTACAAAATATCTTCAATAGATAATACCACAACTCTTTTCACCATTAATGCTTTGCTTCCCTATTTTTCTTCTAAATGTCCTTCCTTGGACCCTCCTCTTTCACACACACTATATCTGGTATTTACATCTATATACTGTATTTCTATATCCTTTAGTCAATTAGTTTTATTCATAGAATGCAGACACTTGGTATATATTAAGTGAGGACACACGATGCCTCTCCTTCATAACCTGGCTTGCTTCACTCAGCAGTAAAACTTTCACATTCATCCACTTCCTGTTAAAAGCCAGGTTTTTTTTTTTTTTTTTTTTTTTTTTTTTATCGGGAAGCCCATTAGTATAAATACCCAGTTTTTACAAAATCACTTGCTAAAGAGGTTTCCCTTTTCTCACTAGATTGACTGGCAACCTTTGTCAAATATGAGTTGGCTGTATGTTTTGGGGTTTATTTCTGGAGTCTCTACTCTGTTCCATTGGTCCTCATGTCTATTTTTGTGCCAATACCATGCTGCTTTGATTATCACAGCTTTGTAATATATTTTGGGGTCAGGAAGTGAGATGCAACCTACTCCATTCTTGCACAGGATGGCTTTAGCAAAACAGGGTCTTTTATGCTTACAGACAAATTCTGTTTGTCTTTTCTAGATCTGTGAAGAATGTCTCTTGTAATTTTATAGGGATTGCACTAAACATGTAGATTAATTTGGGTAGGATTGCCATTTTTATTATATTGATTCTGCCAATCCAGGAACATGGAATGTCATTCCACTTTTTAGTGTCCTTTTCAATTTGCTTTTAAAGGTTTTCATAATTTTCTTTGTAGAGGTCTTTGGCTTTCTTGGTTAATTTTATTCCTAAGTATCTTATACTTCTTGTGGCTACGGTAAATGGAATTACATTCTTCAGTTCTGTCTCTGTCTGCTTGTTGTTTCTATATAGAAATGCTATAGATGTTTGTAAGTTAATTTTGTATCCTGCCACTTTACTGTATGCATTTATTACTTCGAGAAGTTTTTCATGGATACTATTGGGTCTTCTATGTATACAATCATGTCATCTGCAAACAGATAATTTCAGCTCTTCTTTCACTATTGAAATGCCTTTTATTTCCTTCTCTTGTCTGATCACATTGGCCAGAATTTCCAGTACTATATTGAACAAAAGCAGAGAAAGTGGGTAGCCTTGTCTTGTACCCATTTTTAGTGGAAAAGCTTTCCATTTTTTCCTCATTCAGTATAATGTTAGCTGTAGGTTTTTCATAAATGGCTTTTATTATGCTGAGAAACTTTTATTATCCTTCTATGCCAATTTTACTGAGAGTCTCGATCATAAAGGCATGTTGTATTTTGTCGAATGCTTTTTCCACATCGATTGAAATGATCATATGTTTTTTTAAATCTTTCTTTCTGTTAATATGGTGTATTACATTTACGGTTTTGCATATGTTGAACCACCCTTGCATCCCTGAAATAAAGCCTACTTGGTTGTGATGAATAACCTTTTTTATATGTTGTTGAATATGGTTAGCAAGTATCTTGTTGAGAATTTTGCATCTATAATCATCAGGGATATAGGTCTGTAGTTTTCCCTTTCTGTCGTATCCTTATCCATTTGGGGAATGAAGGTAATGGAAGCTTCATTGAATGAATTTGGAAGGGTTCCTTCCTTTTGAATATCTAGAAACAGTGTGAGTAGAATGGGGTTACCTCTTCTTTAAAAGTTTTGTAAAATTAAACAGTGAAGCTATCAGGGCTTTTCTTTGTTAGGAAGTTATTTATTACTAATTCAATCTCATTGCTTGTTATAGGTTTATTCAGGCTCTCTATGTCCTCCTGAGTCAATCTTGGTAGATTATATGTGTCCAGGAATTTGTCCATCTCATCCAGGTTTTCTTCTTTGTTGGCATAGAATCCCTCATAGTATCCCCTAATAATGTTTTGTATTTCTGTTATGTCTGCTGTAATGTTGCCTGATTCATTGTGGATTTGACTTATCTGGTTCCTTTCTCTTTTCTTCTTAATTACTCTGGCTAATGGTGTGTCAATCTTGTTTATCTTTTCAAAGAATCAACTTTTGCTTTCATTTATTTTCTGTATAGTTTGCTTGTTTTCTATTTCATTTATTCCTGTTCAAATATTTATTATTTTTTTCTCCTGGCATTTTTTTGGTTGTTCTTTTTCGAGTTCCCTGAGGCATGATGTTAGGTTGTCCTTTTGCCACCTTTCCATTTTCTTCTTGTGTACACTAATTGCTATGAGCTTCTTTCTTATGACTGCTTTTGCAGTATCCCATAGATTATGGCTGCCATCTCTACTAGGCCAGATAGTTAAAAGCATCTTCCCATATTTAACTATCTGGCCTAGTAGAGAAAGCAGCATTAAAAACTCTTGTTAGTATTTAAGGAGGGAAAATCTGAAGATTCACCTCACTTAGGGAAAAGCAGTTACCACCTATAGTTATCTGCATAGTATGGCATCTAGAACGAGTCTTTAAATGCCATCTTTATCACTGTCATATAACTGTACAAAGGGAAATTCATGATTCTGGAGTGGAAGAGCTATTTCTACAAGCACTGGATTGCTTCATGAAAGAGAATTATGTACCAAATCTTACATTTTGGCTCAAAGATTTTTGAAATTCAGTCATAAAATACTCCCAAATTTGTATGACTGAACTTTTAAAAAACTAAACAGATACACACACACACACACACACACACACACACACACACACACACAGAATTTAAAAAGTTCATGGAAAAAACAGAATTGAAGTATGAGTTTATTTTGGTGTGAAATTTCTCTTAAAATCCATGCACAGTTTTGTTTTTTTTTTCCTTTAATGCTATAGGGCATGGGCACTCTTTAGAGAAAGGCAGAGAGAGGGAAAGTGAGAAAGCAGTTTCTGGCGAGCATGTTCACCCTACTGCCATTCCTTCTCCTTTACCCTCCGCTTGGGATTTTGGGCATGCACGTGCACACGTGACAGGTATAATTTTTCAAACCATGGGTCTGGGACTCAAACCATAACGTCTTAAGATTACACTTACAAGGGTGAAGTTCTATCAATTGAATACAGATCACTTCTTGTGTTATAGTAATGGCACTAATCAAGAAAGAATAAAGCTGCTGCAAAAGTTTGAGGGGCTGTGTGGGAAGATTCATAAAACTGGAATTGCCCGTAATAGCCTCCTCTAGCCCATCAGGTTTCCTTCTTCCTCATATGCTCAAGCTATCTCACCCCCCTCTTTTTTATTTTTTGCCTCCACTTTTAGACCTTGAAAAAGGAATCAAGTTGTCCTCTTGCGCTATTCCACCTTTTGTTTTAGGCATGTAACTGGAGTTGGATGCTAACATAGCTCTGGGTCCAATTATAATTCAAACCTGGAGAATTTACTTCAAAACAAGATTGAAGCCCAGGGTATCTTCTCATAATAAATCTAGAGTTCCATTTTTCTTACTTCCTCTGACCTCCTAAGGCTTTAAAATATCACAATGCCTGGTGGTAGTGAGGGTATGAATAAACAGGGTTTTCCATATATAG
>NW_006159538.1:3153481-3155656 GCF_000334495.1 Tupaia belangeri chinensis | reverse complement strand
TTGCATAAACTTTCTGGATAATTTGGTTAAATGCATCAAACAACCTAAAAATGTTTATACCCTTTGAATTACTAATTCTATTTCTAAAAATAAATCCTAAGGATACAATAATGCAAATATGTAGAGATTTAGCTACAATAATGTTCATCATACTATTAAAATAGCAGAAAATTGGATAAACCTAAGTTTCCAATAGAAAGAGATTACTTGAATAAATTTTGGTATATCTATGCAATGGAAATTCTTTATAGCTATTAAGACATTACATTATGAAAGAATAATTATTGGTAGGGAAAATTATTATTGTATTTTTAAGGTAATTCAATAGGTTATAATAAGATATGCATACTATTATTTCCTATATTTGTGTGTATGAGAGAGAGAGAGAACTAAGTGTGAACATGTGAACATATTTACACCAAAATGTTCTCAGTGACTATCTTCAAGAGAGGTATCGTGATTTGTGTTTTTCTTTTTAGTTTTTTGCCATAGGGTGTGTGCACTTGCCATAGAGACAGAGAGAGACAGTGAGAGAGAAAGTGGGAAATCACCCCTCAGAAGGGATGGCCACCTTGTGATCCCTTATCTTCCAGTCTCCTCCTGAGATTTTGGGCACCCATACACCTGTGCCTAGTATGAGTTTCAAGTGCTGGGTCCAGGACTCAAGTTACAGTTAGCCATGTGAGAATCCAGTGCTTTAACCACCATATGACCTGCTAGCCCCATGATTTATATTTTTCTTTATTTTGAATCTTTCTTTCTTTCTTTCTCTCTTTTTTTTTTTTTTTTTTTTTTTGAGAGGTTTGTGCTATCGGGCGCGTGCACTCGCCAGAAAGACAGAGAGAGACAGAGAGATAGAAAGTGAGAAATCACCCTCCAGGGGGCATGGCCATGCTGCAATCCCTTCTCCTCCATTCTCCTCTTGGGATCTTGGACACTCACATACACGCGCCTGGCGTGAATTTAAGCCACTGGGTCCAGGACTTGAACCACGGTTGACTACATGGGAGTTCAGTGACATAGCCATTATGCTAACTGCTGGTCCTTATTTTGAATCTTTCTAGAAAATATGTGTCACTTTTATATAAGGGAAAAAATTACAGTTACTTAAAGTGTCAGACTTTCAAAGTAATGTTTAATCTCTTTTTATTTTTAATTTGGATGTGGTAGAAAGAGAGACATTTTGATGACAATTTCATCCTTAGTGCTTATCTTCCAAGTTGAAAATGGACAGACTCCCACAGGTCAGAATGTATGAAGAAGTGATTTCTAGAACCCCAGTGATCTAACTTGAGTTTCCTTCTCTCAAAGATGGTTTCTGAAATAACAAAAGGTCTAGTAAAGACCATTCTTGACATGTGATTTTCAAAGTATGCTTTTAGAACTTGGGGGACAGGGGAAATGTCTTAGAAACTATGAGGGTAGTCAGAAGGATGGGGGAGATGGGTTCACTCTGATTCCTAACCTGAGCTGCATCAAAAGCAGTTCTGTTTCCAGTCTTTTACTGTTTTGTTCAGTGTTAATTGTAGAAAGCCACAGTTTACTTTTTCTTCTATTAGTTAATATGACCTGCAACTTACTCAAGATACTTGGGCTAGATGTGTTAACAAATCTTGCTCAAAGTATCTTATAAAATGGAAATTTATTTGCTTTTATAATTTTGAAGTCAAATGTGAGGCAGCCTTGGCAGGCCTGACCCCTCTGAACCTTCGCACATCCCCATTGTTCCTCCTCCTCGGACCTCAGGTTGGTTGTCTGGGACTTTAAGGAAAACTCCCACCCCACCCCACCCGCAAACTGGATTGAGCCGGTCAGTAGTTCTGGACACCAGACAGACTGAGGCTGCAGGACCAATCAATCTGGTCCTGTCACTCATCCTCTGACCCTTTCCCACTAGCCTTTGGACACTTTGAATTTTGGTAATTTGAATAGTGCGCGGCACGCAAAGCGTGCTGTGCAATTTTCTTTTTTCGTTTTATTTTTCTTTGCTCTTGAGGTGTTGCTTATTAGGTCAGTTGGAGACTCACCACTCCTTAGAAACAGGGAGGACTTTGGGCTATCCAGGACTAGTGGCAACAGTTAATGGTAATTGTGAGCAACAGGTAGGCCAACCATAAGAGAAATCATCAATTTTCTAATCCTGTACAACTTTTAACACTCAGAGATACCTTAAAT
>NW_006159538.1:3152172-3152473 GCF_000334495.1 Tupaia belangeri chinensis | reverse complement strand
TTAAGGAAATCTCCCACCCCACCCCACCCGCAAACTGGATTGAGCCGGTCAGTAGTTCTGGACACCAGACAGACTGAGGCTGCAGGACCAATCAATCTGGTCCTGTCACTCATCCTCTGACCCTTTCCCACTAGCCTTTGGACACTTTGAATTTTGGTAATTTGAATAGTGCGCGGCACGCAAAGCGTGCTGTGCAATTTTCTTTTTTCGTTTTATTTTTCTTTGCTCTTGAGGTGTTGCTTATTAGGTCAGTTGGAGACTCACCACTCCTTAGAAACAGGGAGGACTTTGGGCTATCCAG
>NW_006159538.1:3097927-3147146 GCF_000334495.1 Tupaia belangeri chinensis | reverse complement strand
TTGGGAAAAACATAGAAAAGATATTGAATGATGAAGCGGGGAGATTAATGTCTCTGTATTGACTGCCATGCATGGCATTCCCTTTTGAAAAAGCAATGTAATACACTCTAAAGTTATATGTAATCCAATGTAATATAAATAAAATTATGAGGATAATAAAAATTAAAATAAAATGTGAGGCAGCCTTCAGGTATGGTTCATTCAGGCCTTCAGTTTGTTTTCTCTAACATATTCTTCACTTTTTTTCCTCTACATTTACTGGCTGCTTCTTAGCCCAGCTTTCCTCATAATCATTTTAGTTACATATAGGAAGGAAGAAACAATGCATTTCCCCATTCTCCTTCTCCACAACACTCTCAAACTGAATTCATAATATTCACTTTAATTTAGATTAAGCATCATTGTGGAAAGCGTAAATGGGATTCCTTGATTGGCTTAGACCATTAGACTATGGCCACAGACTAAATTTATTCTACTGCCTATTATTTTTTTTTTTTTTGGAGAGATTTTCACTGTAGGGCGTGTGCGCTCGCCAGACAGACAGAGAGAGACATAGAGACAGAAAGCGAGAAATCACCCCCCAGGGGGGATGGTCACGCTGCATTCCCTTCTCCTCCATTCTCCTCTCGGGATCTTGGGCACGCACACACACGCGCCCGGCATGAGTTTTAAGCCACCGGGTCCGGAACACAAACCGCGGTCGACTACGTGGGAGTCCAGTGACATAGCCATTATGCTAACTGCTGGTTCCCTCTACTGCCTATTTTTGAAAATAAAGTTTTACTGGAACATGGTCAGAGCCTTCTATTTATTTATTGCCTATAGCTACTTTCTCGACAACAGAATTGAACAGTGAAAATCACCTGGCATACAAAGCCTAAAATATTTTTTACCTAGTCCTTCATGGAAAAGTCTGCTGACCCTTGGACCAAGTCTCCCTCCCTCCTCCTGGAGCTAGGGTAGAATGAATTCTACCTAACCATTAAAGCTGCTGTAGAATGGGGAGAATGGGTGTAGTGGAGAAAACCCTTATTCTACACTCTACAACCCATTAGAAAAAATTTTCTTCTGATATTTGTATTGACAGTCCAATTCAGATGAATCCTTCAAGTCCACATCGCACTGGCTTTTCTCACCAGAAATAGAGGACTGTGCTCCAAAGACCTTTTACTCTGTAAGCCTATTATTATGCCTCAGCACGTCCTAATCCTACCTCACTCCCATCCTATTCCCATCCCAGTGTCTTCCCTTTCTTCTCAGGGTTTTCTGCTATTTTGGTTGCTCTGCTCAAGTACCATAAATGCTTGCTGAAATAAGACAAATACAACTGGAGTCACCCTGTCTACCCTCTGGGCAGGATGACTCCATGGATACCAGGCTACCCTACCTGTTTCAATTGGGTTTTCTCTGTCAAATTTGCCTCTTCTTTGTTGCGAGTATTCATAGTCAAATGGTATTTTCTTCTCCAAAGCCACTGTGCCTACTCTCTCTGGAGGTAACAATAACCATCTCATATACAACAAAACTTGTATATGAGGCTAAGCTATATATTATTATCTCTTAATGTATATTACTATTATATATTATTGTTATTATCTCTTAATCTTCATAAATTTCTAAAAGGTAAATTCATACACACTCATTTTAGAGATAAAGAAATTGAAGTGTAACTAGATTTAATAATGTGTCATTTAGTAAGGGATGATACAAAGGTTTGAACCTAGGTCTGACTAAATTCAGTGCCACATAACTTCAATATCATATTGTCTTTTTTTTTGTTTCTGCCACAAAAACAACTGTCTTCAAGATATTCATCTTGATCCTATCTAGCTTCTTTCTATTTTTCAGCCCCTCAAGGAACCTAGAAAACTAGACTCACAGCCATCCCATTCTTGCTGATTAAGTATTGACATTTTTTTCTTATCAAGGTTTGAGGGTTTTTAGGTGAGTTGGTCGATCTCTTTGAACTGGACTATGCCCTGTAGACCTTAATTTATAGACAACGAAATAAGGGAGAAATAGGTGACCTGAGGTAGCTTAGGACAACTATACAACAGGACCCCAATGTCTGTTCTTGTTCACATCCTCATCTCTCATCTCTTTGTAGGAGAGGAGCCTAGTGGGTCTTTAGCAGACTTCCAGCATTCACCACACCAACAATTTAGTCATGGCTCCTCCTTATCCTTAGACCAGTGGGTTATATAAAACCTAAACAAATTAAACTCAGAGAAGATAATTTTTTAAATTGCTGGAGTTTGCATGTGTTCTTTCTGAGCCAGAAAGAGACAAAGAGACAGAGAGAGGGAGAGGACAGCACCCCCCAATGGGATGTGATCACACTGCGATCCCTTCTCCATTTCTTTATCCTTTCAGAATTTGGGACATGCACTAATATTTGCCCTGCATGTTTTTCCAGCCATCTGGGCCAGGGTTTAAATCATGTGGTAGGCCATGTGGTATTGGACTCCCGTAATCTCTAGGCTAGGGCTGACTCAGAGAAGATAAATCTTGCTCCATATATTACCATGAGTTAGTGATAGAAAAGGAAAGCCGGATCATATAATGATTAAAAACATGGGGGTGTTGATGTCAAATTCATATATGAGTCCCAGTTTGGCCATTCTCTATGTAAACTGGTAAGACACTCAAATTCTCTAGATCTCAATTTCCGTGTCTTTAGAATGGGAATAACATGAATATCAAACACATGGGATCATTAGGAAGAACCAGTGAAATACAACACACAGAGTCTCTCACATATTGTCAGACATTTAATAAGTGCTTATTAAATGCCAGCTGCAATTAGAGCACAAGTGTTCTTACCTGACCTGGAGGGCACTTTTTACTTCCTGGGCACTGTTTTGGGTTAGGTTGTCTACACCTCTCATTTTCCCATTTTAACTCCCGTGGGGCACAGCCTTGTGCCAACCCTGAGTGTCTTCTTGAATTTTCTGGCCTTGCCTCTCAGCTTAGCCTGGGATTCTGATGACACCAATTGCCCAGCATGGCTTCCATTAACTGTAAGCGTTGCCCTCTCCTCCTTTAGAAAGACCCTGTGCCCAGGGAAATGAATGTCAAAACACCAGACCTGTTGCAAAGGGCTTTTTTCCCCTTCACTTAAGAGTCCTCAGAGGTCAAAAGAAAATAGATTTAAATGTTTCCCAGTCAAATGCAGCCCTCACAGGGTTCTACAATGGACCCACGGTGGGAGCTTTTTACACCTTCCCCAGCCGCCTGCCACAAATTGATCTAATATTGACTTCCCTGGGGTTCGCCTCCAGTCATTGTAGTTAAGAATAGCAGAGTGCATCTTCCATTAGTTGTGATTAGTGGTTAAAGCTACTTTTTTTTTTTGTAAGGTAAAGGAAAAAGGAATTTCTTCTTGGAGATGAGAGTTGAGGGGAACGTACCATTTGTGTCTTTTTTCCCTATGTTTGCAAGAAGTGATTGATGAAGTCAGCTTTCAATAAAGCCCCATAACTGAATGGACAAATATCTAAAAATAAGTTCAAAGATGGATAGAGAGAAGAAAAGGCTTTGACCATAAATCATTCATCGGATTTTTCACATGAGCAGAATAGAAACAAGGCTGCCCCTTTTTCAGAATCACAGACCCTTACAACCATAGTATGAGCTTTTGGAGCCTGGTGTTACAGATAAGCCTGGGGTTACAGATGGGTAGACTGAGAGTTGGAGAGGAAGGATAGCAGGGCCGTGAGAGTCTCCTGACTCCTGGGTTGCAATCTTAGCTCGTACTGCATTGCATTGGCTCTTCCCCTCTGGAGACTGTCACATTTTGTGAAGCTGTTTCCTTTTGCATAAAAAAAAACTAGAACATTAATCTCCCTGAGTTATTGGAAAGATCACTGAAAACTCAAATGGAAATGTGTCTAGGAGAATCTAACACCGGCATTTCACAGGTTAATAGCAGATGTGTGTTGAATGTAGAGAAAGTATGCTCTCCTTTCTTTGGTGGTAGTGGGAGAATATTTGATATTTTGGATTACTTATGATAACCTCTCCCCTCTATTAAATGCATCTTCATGATCCTTATAGGATTTTGAGCACTCACAAGTGCTGAACACTAGCTGATGATCTGAGTACTGGATTATTGTCCCTGCTTCTTCAGTGCCCACCACTGCCACTGTGTGTGTTATGGCTTGTCAGCATCTTCAATGGGCATATATGGTATGCACTAGCTAAATCAGAGGAGGTGAAGGACGCCTTTAATAACAGGTGTCCAGCGGGACACAGTTTCATAATTCTACTTCCTTACTACAATCATGTAACGTGGGTAGGGGCAAATACAGTCCCTATCTATATTTTTAAAGGAAGGAATTGTGAGATCTAGAAATTTTATTAACTTGTCTATGGTCATGTGGTAATTGAATGAAAAAAACCAAGGGCTACAACTTATGTTTCTTGAATACCTCCTGTGCAGGATCAGGAAGCAGCAGCTCCCGTGGAGCCATCCCGGCGGGTGATCTGTAGCTCTTTTCTGAATGTAATTGCCAATGGACAAGTCAAGTGAAATATTAACTGTCAAAATGCAATGTATTTGTAAACAGGAAAGTTAATCAGATTAATGGAACCTAATGTGGAGATGGTATTTTATAGTTTCTAAAATGCTTTCAAATGCTTTATCTCACTTGATTATAGAGACAGGTTTGAGGTTAAGCTCACCATTACTATTATTTTTCCCATTTACTCTTGCAAACAATCAAGACTTGGAGTAGCACAACAGCTTGTCCAAGAACACACAAAAACCATTGAAATCTGTATTCAAACACTTCCCTATCAATTCTGTTACCTTCCAACTAGACTAAACCATATCCAGCAGTGTGTGTGTAAGATATTTTTAGTAGTAATCATCAATAAGGTTATTTATTTAACAAATATTTACACAATTCCTACTTTGGGTCAAGCCCTGTGCTGGGTGGATGAAGTGTGATTACATTGTTTTCATCAAATAAGCCAATACACTAGAGATGTAAATATACTCTGAAAATCCATCCAGAACTGCTTCCTGAACCTCTACTTCTAACCCTCCCTCTTCTCTGGGACTCCCCAGGGAGCTGTTTAGCTGTATGATTTCTGCCCAGTTTCTTTATAATGAGAGACTGGCTTTGATTTTACTATCTTCTCATGAGGTTGACTCTTGATTGCCCTCCTGGACTCTGTACCAGTTACCTGGTTCTATGACCAAGTTACCTAACCTCTCTAAACTTTAGTTGTCCTCATCTCTGCAGTATGAATAATAATAGGACCTATTTCATAGGGTTCTAAGGAGGATTAAATGGGTAAATCCACATAAAATATTTAGAGTAAATGCTGAGTAAAAGCTAATCATTCACATTTCCATTAAAGCCTTCATATATTGGGTATCTTTTCTCCATGCCTTCTCAAGCACTTAGACCCAGACTGTCTGCAGCATACCCTTGCTTATTTGAGAGGCAATCTGTGGAGGATCCAGTAGCTATATTTTTCTCAGAATAGGCCCACAGGCTGTGAACTTGCTCACATATTGGTTAGGTTCCATCCGCTTGACCTTTCAACTTCAGAGTCCAACAAAACCAATGCTGAGTTCTTATACTCAGAGCCCCTAGACTAGGTCTTACTTTCCTGATCCACATGGGAGAGATTTCCAGGGCCCTATTTGCTCATGGTTTGGGATCTTAGATGTATTGGGTGCAGCTGGCCACTTACAACAAGGAGGACATTCCTCATATCTGCAAAGAAACTGGGGCGCAGGGGCAGAATAATGGGGAGTGGACAGATTTGCTTCCTTATATGGATAGCTTTTTGTTACATACACAAGTTTATAAGGAAATGCAATTGAAGCTGCCATTATGTTTAAAAAAATCAAGACACTCAGTTATGAAACATAGAACATATAATTAACTTTATTGAGCAGAACAAAGCATTTTATAAAAACTCACTCAGACTGAATTAATATAAGGATACTTAGCATAATGTGTATAGTTTAAATTACCGCCTACTAATCATCAAGCAGTTGAGTGGTAAAGTTGTTAGACTTTCAATTTGCAAACAAGTAGAAGAAGGAAAGGCCTATTTTTACTTTCTGATGATTAGATAGAGCATACATTTGTCCAACTGTGATGTGTGCGGGTTCATATCGGAGAGAAAGGATTCTGCTCTCAAATTTGACTTCTTGAGTTAACAATGGTGCTCAGCATGCCATGATCCATTTGTGGCTTGTGATAGTGGTCAATCTGGCTTCCTGTCCCTGCAGGCTCTAGGTTCCCAATCCTCATATCCCCTGAGTCTCACAGGAGCAAATCTCCCTTTCCCATCACATCCTGTACCGATTCTTATCTCAAATGAGACACATTTATAGAACAGCACTTTAATGACTCAGGCTAATTGCAGATTCAGCTTCAAGTTAGGTTACTTTCTGATACATATCTTTATATTGCTGGACCATTCTCCTGGATTTCCACACATTTCTGATTCCACTTGCAATACTGTCATATTCTACCTCTCTGATCTCAATTTCCACCTTCTTTTTATGAAAGTTTCCAGACTCAGGACACAACAGGGAAATGAGAGAGTTACACATATCTACGTAAAGGGTCTGTCCTATTGCAGATAAAGTACAAAAGATTCAGAAATAAGTGAGTGATTTTGGCTTGGGCACTGCTCATTCAAGTAAACTTGACTAAGTATATGAAAATTAGTGAATCCATTAGAAACCTTGGTTATCAGTGACAGAAAATATTGCTCATACTGGCTCATACAGGTCTAAAAACATAGGAGAATTTTTTTTTCATCATATATCTGGGAAGTCCAAACATAGATCTTGCTTATTTTCAGCTGGGTCAATATGATGTCACAGGACTTGACTGCTCTTTGTCTTTTCTCTGCTATCTACTGTGACAACTCCATTTGTAGGTAGGCTTGTTTCTCATGGGTGGTAGGAAATGCTCTTCACTTTACACCCTCGTATCATAAATGTCTCCCTGGGTCTCATTGATTATCAGGTTCCCATATAGGAACTGCAGCCAGGCATTCACTGTGCACTGATTGGCTTAGACCTGTCAATGTTACTGCTGGACCTAAGTATCCCATTCTAGAAAATAAGCACTGGACCTGATCAAATTTGTTGAATACTTATTTAGGAGCTACTGATTCTGCAGAACCCCTTTTGGGACCATCAGGGGAAGAAGGATGTGATGCTGGTTTTTAGAAAGAGAGTGGTTAGGGCTTTCTCTCCGTCACCCCACTTCGGTCAGTTCAGATTGTACAGCTTCTGTTTCTTTGCTTTGTTTTGCTTTTATTTTTGTTTGTTTAAGTGTATTTATTTTATTCCTTGAGAGAGAGCGAGTGAGGGAGGCACACTGGACAGAGTCTGATCGTGTTGCAGTCCCTTCCCTGTAACTTCCAAGTAGTCAGATGACACCCAGTGTTCAAGGTTGACTTGAGATATGAACATCAGTTTTCCATATGGGTCTAGCTCTGTAGAGGAAATATCCTTACTTGTATCGCTGTGACTGGGCCTCTCATTTTAATGCTGAGCATTTTAGTGAATGTATCAGTTATCTTCTGCTGCATAGTAAAATGCACCAAATGATGGCAGCTCAAGACAACAACTATTTATTTAGATCATCATTCTGCAGATCAGCAATTTGGACTAGGCTGAGCTTTAGCTTGTCTCAGCTGGGCTAACTCATAAACTAAGGACTGCTGGTTAGCCACTTACGATACCCTTGACAGCATGGTTGGGATGATTATACTTGCTTCTTTGCAGCCTATTATCCCCAATGAGGCTGTTTGCATGGTGACATTAGGGTTCCAAAGAGCAGAAAAATAGGACAGACTGCAATGAGTAAGTGCTTTCCTAGCCTCTACTTGTATCATGCTTAACAACATGCCATTGTGCAAAAGTCACAGGGATGAACTGAGATTTAAGGACTGGAGACACAGACTATCTTTTGAGAGGAAAAACTGTGTAGGCACAACATGAAAGACATGCATTTGAGGACTGAAGGAATTTTTGGTGTTTTTGTCTTCTGTCAAGAAAAACTTGAATATTTGAAGAAAAGGTGTTATATTTTTAAAAGTTTGTGGACTCTGATCAGAAGATATCTGAGAACCTCCCTGAGCCGACTGTCTCTAAGTTTGATTACTCTTGTAATTCTGAAATTTACTGCTTGCCCAGTATTCTCCAGTCTTCCTCTCTGCTTTTCCTTGAATATCTACCACAGCATGGGGACCCAAAAAAATGAAGGCCAATTAGTCTGGTCCAGGTCTGTGACCTAATTCAGTGTGAGCCTCCAATTCATGCATACAGTAGGAAACTTGTTAATTTATAACTTGCCCCACTTTAAAAGTTTCAATCTTAACTTGAGCCAGATTTTATGTTTTTTTTTTTTAAACCAAAGTCTTTGATGTATAGGGAAAAGCTTCGCATCTTAAATAAATAACAGGTCAAATTCATATTTAGAGACATGAACCAGGAGCTGCACAGTTTTCATTACTAAGACCTACTTTATGCTGGTTTTTAAGTGAAAACCCTCCCAAGGAGCCTGTGGGTTCTTCCTCTTCATGACTGAGAAAGGCTCTATATGAGTCTTCAACGTGTTCATTCATCTCTTAGCCTGGCCATCTATGGCTTCACCATACTGACTGAACTCTTCGGGGCTCCCTGAATGTCCGATGTTCCTCCTTGTCTTCAAACCTTTACTTACACTTTTTCCTCTGCCTGAGACACTTACCATATGTCCTATTGGGTTCCCTTTCTTATCTGGATATTAGTACGGAGAAATTATTTTTACTAAGGATACAAAGTGTTATCTCAAGATACTAGCCCTGGCTTCTTGTGTTACCTCCTTGAGCAGGTGTTACTGATTTAAGACTCTGCCAAGTCAGAGTTAAAGGCCCTTTCTCTATATAACTGTGGCACCTAATACTTAACTCATCAGAGCAATTGCAAATTGGCCAAAAGTTCTGTACTGTAATTCCCTCTTCTGAAATCCATTCTCTACTCGTCTGTGAGCTTCAAAAGAAAGGAACTCATTCACAACTATTGTGACAAGGCTTAGCATACAGAGGTAGTTCTATAGATATTTGCCAATTTAATTAAATCTCTTTTTGTTTCATTGATAAGTTTCCCTTGTGTTCAGAGATAGAACCAACATATTATTTAATAAGCATCATAATAACAATGCGTTGAATACTTATTACTATAATATATACTTTACTTGCATTATCTCATTTAATTTTCCAAAAATCTGTGAGGTAAGGGACAGGCCCTATAGTAAGTGGTTAATTGCTATGTATGAAAAACTGGATATTACATTGATGACTGCATCTGGAATCCCAGTCCCAGGGGCTTGAAAAACAGGCTGGACATGTGGACATGTGGACAGGAAATCCTGACAGGATGAAGAAATGGAGGAAAAAGATTTTGGTATGACCATGTCCTGCTGGGGAACTCTATCTCCCCTCTCTTGCCATGGGCACATACATTTACCCTCGGGCAATAAAGAAAGAAAACAGATGCTTTAAAATTTGTGAGGTAGGTAGTATTATTATTAGTAGTAATATGACTATTATTCCTGATTTAGAGGTGAGAAAACAGAGGCACAGAGCAATTAACGTAGGTGAAAATACATGGTGTTATTTGTTACGATGCTTCTGGCTGCAACGTTAGAAGCTCAAAAGTCAAACAACTTTTAAAATACGGATGATTTTTTTTTTCGTTTAACATCTAGCCCTCCAAAACAATGTCTTCACGGAACTGGGCAACTAGGTTGACAGTTTTATCTAGGATACAGGTTCTTCCCATCTTTTTGTTCTGCCTTCCTGTTTGTCAAGCCCATCTTCAGACTATCTCAGGAAGCCAGAGTCCCTTGCCTCATAGTCACCCAGAACCATTTTCAGCAGAAGAAAAGAGCTGTGTCTCTTTTTTTAAATCAACAAGGAAACCTTTTGCAGAAGCCATCTCATAGAGTTTCACTCTTATCTCCTGGACCTCACTGGATCACATGCTCACCTGTAAACCAATCATGATAAAGAACAAATGAGATATCTCACAATTTCTTTGGGAGCCAGGTATAGAGCCACCCAGAAAAAAAGGCATGTAAACAAATTGATGGACTGTAGCAAAAGGTGGGGAGTTAGGTAGGGTGGAGTTTTGGATGAACAGTTCTCATGGCCTGCTCAAGTTTGCTAGCCAATCTGAAAATCAGACAATCTGGTAGTAGAAACAGTGTCTCTCTAATTTTAGATTTAATGCATCAAACTCTCTAAAAATCGTGCTAAGCTTTTGATTGGGATTACATTGAATCTATAGATCAATTCGGGAAGAACTAACATTTTAACAATATTGAAAGGTACAATATATTTATTTTTCCATTTATTGGGTTATCCTGAAAGTCACGACATATTTTTCTATGTAAAAACGACCTACTATGTAGCTCTCTTAAAATTTCTCTCAGCAATATTTCAAGGATTTCTGTATATAGATTCTACGCATAGTTTGTGAAATTTAACCCTATGTTATGACTTTTGATGCTATTATAAATGGCATTTTTTTAAATTCAGGATTTACTGCTTGCTGCTAGACTATAGAAATGCCCCTGATTTTAATATTTGAACAAATATACTATGCCCTCATAAAATCGTTTATTAGCTCAAATAATGTTCTGAAGATTCCTAGATATTTTCTATATCATCATGTCCATTATGAATAAGGACAGTTTCACTCTTTCTTTTTCAATCTGCATGACTTTTCTTTTCTCTCTTCTTTCCGTGGCCAGGACCTCTAGGATATTGTTGAATAAAAGTGATGAAAGCTGACACTCTACTTGAGGCGGAAGCTACTAGGGGCTCCACTATTAAACGTGATAGTAACCGTAGGTCTTATTTAGATGCCCTTTTTCAGTTTGAGAAAATTCTGTTCTATTTTTAGTTGACTCACAATTTTTATCATAATTAAGCATGAAATTTTACAAGCTTCATTTATGTAACTATTGAGACAATATTGTAATTTTTGAAATCTGTTCATATAATAAAATATATTGGTTGGTTTTTGAATGCTGAATGAACCAATCTTGCATTCCTGTCATAAACCCTGCTTAGTCATTGTCTGTTATCCCTTTCATGGGATCTTAGTTGCTAATAATGCTCTGTTAAGTATTCTTGTTATTCCATTCATAGTGCTATTTTTCTGCAGGTTTCTTTTATTATAATATATCTAACATGTTTTGGTTTCAGGGTAATGCTGGCTTCATAAAAATAGTTGAAAAGTGTGTTCTCTTGCACTTCTGGAAGAGTTTGTGTAGAATTGATATAATTTATATATTTCTTACTTAAAAGTTTGCTAGAATTTGACAGACAAGTTCCTGAGCCTACATAGATTTGTTATTTTAGGGAGGGGCTTGGGGAAAGGTGGATTAACTACTCGTATAATTCTTTCAGAAGCTATTGAAGTTATCTATTTCTTTTTGAGTGAGTGTCGGTAATTTGTATTTTTTTAAAGAATAGTTTTTTATTTAACTTTATTTATTTATTTTTAATTTGGCCAGAGAGGGACAGAGAGAGAGAAGGAGAGAAAGTGAGAAATAAGCCACCAGGTCCAGGACTCAAACCGTAGTCGGCCATGTGGAAGTCCAACGCCTTCAGACACCATGCCACATATTGGCCCTGGTAATTTGTATTTTTCAAGGAGTTTGTCAATTTTACCTACTATCAAGCTTATTTACAAGGCTTTTTTTTTTTTAATAACATATCATGGTGGGTTTTTTTAATATATGTAGAATCTATAGTTATATCTCCTCTTTCCTAACATTGATCTTTTCTCTTTTGCTTTTTTAAAAATTTTCTTACTTAGTCTATCAAGAGTTTTTGTTTGCTTTAATCAATTGAGTGATCTTTTCATACAATCAACCTTTGGTTTTATTGACTGACTATACATTTTCTACTTATTTCTTCTGCTGGAATCTATGAGCCTTTAGTATTTGAGTATATAGTGTTCATCGAATCATACATTTGATCAAATTTGATAAATTTTTACAGATTTGGATATTCAGTCATTATTTTTTCAAATGTATTTCCTGAGTTCCCTTTAAATTTCTCTTCTGGGACTCTAATTATACATTAGGCTACTCGATGTTTTTCTATAGGTCAATGAAACTCTGTTTAATTTTTTTCATGCTATTTTCTTCCTTTCTTTTTCTTCTTCTTGCAAGAATATTTAAAATCTACTCAGCAATTTTTCAGTATAAAATATATTGCTATTCTCTGTAGTCACCATGATGCTCAGTAAATCTTCTGAATTTACTCTTCTTATTTAACTAAAATTTTAAATCCTTTGATCAATATTTCCTCAATCTCCCTACTACCAGCCTTTGGCAACAACTATTTTTCTCTTTTTCTGTGAGTTCAACTTATTTAGATTCCTCATCGTCTTAGCTCATTGCCTTAGCTCACAGAAATACCTGAGACCAGGTGAATTTAAGACACCACGGGAGGTTTATTTGAATCCTAATATTGGCTGTGTGGAAGGTTCAAAGGCATCACCAAGTGGAGGAAGAAAGGACCTTGAACAGAGTGGCAGTAAATAAATTTCTGTCTGCTCTGGTCTCCTTTCTTTTATAAAAGTACCAGAACTCGATAATAGCAGACCCATCACCTTAAGGATCTTATCACACACACAGGCCACACTCTGAGACACCATGAGGGGATTCAGTTATTTTACACATTAATTTTGAGGGTGACATCCAAAGCATAGAACACATATAAGTGATGTCATGTGGTATATAACTTTCTGTATCTGGCTGATTTCACTTCACATAATGTCCCCCAGGCATCCATGTTGTCACAATTGAGAGATTGCTTTTTTTTTTTAAGAACTAAATATTATTCCATTATGCATATATATCACATTTTCTTTATCAATTCATCCATTGCTGTACACTTAGTTTGATTCCATGTCTTGGCTATTTGAATAATGCTGCAATGAAAATGGGAGTGTAGATATTTCTTCACCGTACTGATTTCATGTCCTTTGGTTATATTCCCAGTAGTGGTATTACTGGGTTATATTGTTAATTCTAATTAAAGTTTCTGAGGAAACTTCATATTGTTTTCCACAATGGTTGTACCAATTTACATTCCGATCCACAGTACACTGAGTTCTTTTTGTCTCCATATCCTTGCAAGCATTTATCTCTTGACTTTTCAATAATAATCATTTTGATCAATATAAAGGGATATCGGGAACCAGCAGTTAGCGTAATGGCTATGTCGCTGGACTCCCATGTAGTCGACCACAGTTCATGTCCCGGACCCGGTGGCTTAAAACTCATGCTGGGCACGTGTGCGTGCATGCCCAAGATCCCGAGAGGAGAATGGAGGAGAAGGAATTGCGGTGTGACCATCACCCCTGGCTTTCTGTCTCTATGTCTCTCTCTGTCTGTCTGGCAAGCGCACGCGCCCTATAGCGAAAACCTCTCCAAAAAATAAAAAAATAAATAAATAAATAAAGGGATATCACATTATGGTATTGTGTTTCTTTGATAATTAATAATGCTTTTTTTCTTTTTCTTTTTGGCTATTGTATGTCTTCTTTTCAGAAATTTCTATTCAGATCTTTGCTCATTGTTCAATTTGGCTTTGTTTTCTTACTATTGGGTTCTTTAAGCTCCTTATGTTTGGGATATTAATTCTTATCAGATGTATAGCTTGTAGATAATTTGTTCCATTCCATAGTTCATGTCTTCCTTTGCTGTGCAGAAGTTTTTAAATTTTTTTAAATTTTATTTATTATCGTAATCTGTTTTATATTACATTGAATCACATATATCTTTACAGTGTATTATCTTTCTTTTTCCAGCACTATTACCATGCATATCAGTCAAGACAAAGACATTACTATCCACATCGACATCATCAAATAACTTTTCATCAGTTTTTTCAGATTATTATTATTTATTCTCATTATTTTTTAAACATTTTATCACTATATATCATTTGACTTGTATAAAGAATTTACCCAACATGAAATACTTCTCAGACCAGTCCAGTTGAAAATACCATTTGCTAAAAAGATTTTCCTTTTCCCAATGTATTGACTGGTATCCTTTGTCAAAACTCAGTTGACTGTAAGCTTTTGGGTTTATTTCTGTGGTCTCTATTCTATTCCATTAGTCCATCTGTCTGTTTTTGTGCCAATACCATGCTTTTTTGATTATTGCAGCTTTATGGTATATGTAAGGGCCAGGGGTAAAAAAAGATTACTCTTTGAATCCAGATATTAAAAATAGTCATTGGCCTCTCATCGGAAACAGTGTGAGCAAGGAATGAGAAAATATATTCAAAGTATCAAGTGAAAAGCAATTTAAACCAAGAATACTAAACCCAGCAAGATTATCCTTCATATGGGAAAAATAGACAAGCACATTCTCAGATAAACGGCACCTGAAAGAATTTACCAACACCAGACCAGCTCTCCAGGAGGTGCTGAAGGGAAGTTTTTAAATTTAAGGCAACCCCACTTGTCTATTTTTTCTTTTCTGACTATGCTTTTTTTGTTTGTTATGTTTTTTAATTTTGCATTTTTTACTATACTTTTTTAAAAATTATTTATTTATTTATTTTATAAAGAGAAAGAGAGAGAGAGACTCTCGACAGGATCTTTACACCGTGATCTACCTCCAGTCTCAGCTGCCTTGGCCCAGGGGTATGCATGCATGCATGTCCTCGTGCTCAGGGAGGTTCCAGCACACAAACCAAGGATGTTTTCCACCTGTGTCCAGTTTTGTTGCCACTAACCAGCATTTAGCCAATGTAGCTATACTTTTGGAGTCAGATGCAAAAGCAATCTTTGCCCAAAACAATGTCATAAATTTTTTCTATGTTGTCTTTAATTAGTTTTATACTTTCAGGTTTTTGCCATAGGGTGGGCGCCACCACGCCCTATACTTTCAGGTTTTACATTTAAATCTAATCTATTTTGAGTTAATTTTTGTATGTAGTGTGAGATGATAGTCTATTTTCATCATTGGCATGTTTAAATCCAGTTTTTACAGTACTATTTGTTAAACAGACTGTCCTTTCTCCATTGTGTGTTCTTGGCAGCTTTTTAAAAAAATCAATTGACCATAAATGCATATATTTATGTCTGGGCTATCTATTCTGCTACCTTGACTTATGTATCTATTTGTATGCCAGTTTTATTTATGTTTGTTTTGATTACTATAGCTTTGTAGTAGATTTTAAAATCAGGTACTGGTTCCTCCACCTTTTTTCTTTTTGTTCAAGATTGCTTTGAGGTTTTTTGTAATTCTGTATACATTTTAGGATTATTTTTTATATTATGTGGAAAACGTGGAATTTTGATAGAGATTGCATTGAATCTATAGATCACTTTACATGGTAGTGACATTTAAAAATTTTAATTTGTCTAATCCATAATCACAGAATATCTTTTCATTTCCATTTTTTGTGGGTATCTTCTTCAGTTTCTTTGCTAAGTGCTTTATAGTTTTTGTTGCGTAAATCTTTCACCTCCTTGGTTAAATTCTTTTTAAGTACTTTTAGTAGCTTTTAAAAAAAGAGGTCGTATTCATTAATTCTTTTTTGCATAGTTTTCTGTTAGTGAATGGAAATACTACTAATTCTTGGATGGTTGGTTTTGTATTCTGCAGCCTTACTAAATTCATTTATTCTTACTTTATTTTTTTTCTGGTAGAGTCTAGAATTTTCTATGTGTAAGAGCACGTGACCTTCAAACAGAGGCAATTTAACTTCTTTTTCAATTTGAATGATTTCTTTATCTTCTCTAAGTGCTCTGGCTAGGAAAAGCACTTCCTCATTCTATTTTTTTTTCCTAATGCTTCATGTTGGATAGCCTCTGTTGTTATATCTTTGAGTTCACTGACCTTTAACACTATTTAATATGCTATTGATCACAGTTTATATTTACATACACATATATATTTTTGTAGTTTTTCTATATAAGTTGCACTCACTGGAGAGACAGAGACAAAAGGCAGGAGCAGTGAGAAAGCACCCCCCCCACACACACACCCAGGAAAGATGTCATGATGTAAATCCCTTCTCCATTCTCCTTTCTGAATTTGGGGCATGCACACACAAGATTCTGGCATGTTTTCCAAGCTGCTGGGTGTGGGACTCTAACTGTGCAGTCAACCATATGTGATCCAGCTGCCCTTACCATCATGTCATTGGCTGGACCTAGCTATATATATATATTCTCCAAATATTCTTTTTGCTACTAGAAGTTTCATTTGGTTCTTTTTATATTTTATATTTCTCTCCTTATCATGTTGATCTTTTAATTCACATATATGAGTATATGAATTAGATTTATAATAACTGCTTTAAGGTTATTGTTTACTAGTTCTATCATCTATTTCTTATTGGCATATAGGTCATATTTTTATGTTTTTTGTATGCTTGATAGTCTTTGACTGGTGTTTAATATTATGATTTTATATATTTCTTGGGCAATAGATTTTGTTGTACTTATTCTTAAGGTACTGACATTCGTTCTGGCATATACTACATTAAGTTGTAGGATAGTTTGATCCTTTTGAAACTTGCTTATAAGCTTTGTTATTAGGGTCCAAAACAGCCTTTAAACTCCAGGAAATACTTTTAGTCGGACTTCTAAGGCGTGAGTTTTCTGAATATTCCACCCAATGTAACCTCCACCTGGGATGAACCCAAGCTCATCCCAATCCTGTGCAAACTGAGAATTTTTTGACCCACTGCCTTCTAATGTTTATTTTTTTCTCTACCTTCTTTTGGTTTTCCCTGATGCTTTTATAAATCAGCCATCGCTAAGCTGAATATTTGTAAGAAATCCTCTGAGTATGTCTAGAACTCATTTTCTCTGTGCACAGCTCCCTCTTTCTTGTACTCTGTCCTGTAAATTCTAGGCACCAAGGCCTTCCTCAAACTCTGATGTCTATATCCTTCAATTCAGAGAGACTACTGGGCTTTGCTTTGGGTTCCCCCTTTATATCATGGCATTAAAACACTTTCTGAAACCTATATGGTACAGTCATAAGGCTAATATTCTTTGTTTCTATTCTTTCAGGGGTTACAGCCTCACATTGACTTTTGTCTATCGTCTGAAAACCATAGATGCCTATGCCTATATGTTCTCTAGTTTTCTAGTTGTTTATATTGAGAGTATGAATCTCAAACGGTCCATTCTTTGCTGAAGGAAGTGCAAGTCTCCCAGGTCTGCATATTAAAGAATGTGTGAAAATGGCTTGGTAAAGAATAGGAGGGATGATTCAAACTAGCAGATATGAGCACTTCCCTCTGATCACACAGTGACTCATATTGCATGTGGAGGACAATATTGTCCAAGACTATGAGGTAGTCATATTCTAATGAGAAAGACAGTAGTACAATATAATGGTTTTGTGATGAACACCATGCACCTCGAAAGTTAAAAGGTGCTATCTTATTCATGTGTTGGTACCAATGCTGAAATTGCGATCTGGTACTTGGTAAACACTCACGATAGGATTTGTTGTTTTTAAAAATGTAATGGAAACATAGATGAACGTGTTGTTTACTCTCTTTGTGCTTGAAGCAGATGGTAGAGGCAGAGATGTAGTCAGAGTAAATGTCTAGGATTCAGAGATTCAAGTGAGACCAGTAGATCAGCAGTAACAGAATTCAACCTTATACTTTCACAAGTTGATGTCTGTGATTTAAATGACACATTTAGAAAATGTAGTTCTGATTAAACAGTGTTTATTATCACAGAGTTTTTGAAGAAATAGATAGGTTTTCATAATGACCAAGATGGGATGTTCTCCATGCTTCCAATTGTCTCTCTAATTCTGTTGCTTAAAGTGATCTTCCTGATCTAGGTGAGTAAGTGCTGGATAATGTGTCCTGTGTCCAAAGTTGGGCAAAGGCATTTGGATATTGAGGAAGCTGAGAATTAGGGGAGATTACAGATATCATAATCTTAAAAAGTTTTAAGGTCTTCTTTCTATCAAAGGAGATCTTTGACTGCTCTTTCTCAGGCCCCATCTCTCAATTTTTTTAAAGAACATTTTCTTCATTCATAATAGACCATGTGCATATGCATGAGAGATAGATTCATCCACCATAGCATCTGGTTACACCATTATCCCTTTTCTCCAGTCTGCTAGGCTGTTGGATCTTGGACACTCATGTGTGTGCCCAGTGTGTGTCAGGATGAAAAAGTCAAGGATGTGAACCACAGTTACTATGTAGCATCCAACTTCTCTTGAGCAATGCAGTACCACTGTCTCATGGAGCCAGCCCAGGCCCTATCTCATATCTCTTTCTAAGGACTCCTTGGTTACTGGTTTGCCATCCTAACCACCACGTTCTGACTTATTAATAGCTAAGGCAATATTTGCATCGTCTCTATTTACCTGTTACTTAGTATGTTATTATCATTATGATTTTAATAACTGTCAGAAACAAAACATGTTAGACAATGCTTCACCTGCCCTCCTGAAGCACTACTGCCTGTTTTGCCACCTGATTCTCCCCCCTCTTCTCATAGTGATCTCATGTCAGCTTCTGTCTCTGTCTATTTTCCTGCTGGTCTTGAGTGGTTATATGAAAGCATCATTTTTCTATACCATCAACAATGATGAGCATTGGTGCTCTAAGGAAGGAGCTGAGGTTCCAGGAGTTTTAGAAGCAAAAGTCAAATAAGTAAGAAGAAAATGGCTCCAAACTAGGAAAGAGGATCTGGTGAAGCATGCCAAATGTAGCTGGACTGAAGGGAAATAGGTATAGTGGGTAAATTATGGATATTGGGCTAGAGTGAGGGCAAGGGTGGTGACAATGTATGAGGACCACTGAGATGTTCTTGCTTTTGCTGTCTGCCTAGCCCTAGAGCATAAGTAAGCCCTCGATCATAAGTAAGGATGACCAACTCACATAACCTGTGCCCAATGACTGTGAGATACTACTGCTCGGACCCTGTAACTATTCCTCCCAGCTTTGTGGATGATGAGCTTCAGTTCTGCTCAGTGCTTGTTCCATATTTCCAATCTTGTGTACTTCTGACCTATTTCTAACCTCTATATTTCTGTATGATATTTTCTGCCAGCATTCCCGTCACACTAGATCACTGTCCTCCCCCAGCTAAGTCCGGATCTAAAAGTCTCCTGAAAATTCTGTCACCAACATACTTGATTCAGGTTCGATTCAGACCTATCCAAGTCCTTTGAACAAAGGTCCAGACAGCTGCTAATGACAATCATCTAGTATTTTAAAAATACTTGGATACAAATTAGTACTTGGCAAACATGACTATATCAGGGGCCCTAAATAGGGAGACAGGGAAGATTAAAACAAATAGATTATACCTATCTCCCCCAACTCTAATTCTCACAGCAGAACCATGGCTAAGTCTGGGCCTCCTGGAAAATATCCAAAATGCCTCTAGGATTTCTGCCTCTGGTTCAGGTTTAAAGAAGTTACTGAGTTGTAAGGACTTCATTAATTGTAGTGTCACTATCTAGACTCTCTAAGGGAGATTCTGGTTCATCTTATTAGTGGTAAATCTGCTCTTAATGAGAGGGTACACAGGATGATTGAGGGTCATGTATGCCTTGGGCAGAAATATGATGTGAAGCTAGTTCACGAATTGGAGCCAGCCTCAAATATGTCTTACTTTCAACTCTAATACATGGAAGAGGTATCTCACTTTAAAATATGTTGACTGTATCTTCTAATTAAACACTAAAAACTACTTTTTAATATATATTCAAAATGATAAAATAATTGCTAAATTATGCAGATTTTTATGGTGGGCCTACAACAAGACGATTTTTTAAAATTGGCACCTTTTGCTGATTCGAAGATGTTAATCACAGGGACCCTAATAGGCCTATCAGACTTCTCTAATATATTCAAGTAAAATGAGCAAAATCATTAAATGTCCAAATATTGATTTAAAGTGCTCCAACTGGTAATGAAATTTGGCTCACCACTTGAGACAGGGCACACTGGCTCTGCACTTTAATTTTGAGGAAACTACTGAAGTGTGAGGAGGATAGAGATGAGCGAGAGTGTAGTGATTTTAAGAAATATAAGGTACTAACCACTGGACTAGAATAGATCATTGGTTTAGCAGAGAGAACGCGATGAAAGGAAATTTTGCTAACCCAATAAAATCGCATAGGTATCCAAGGTAAATGCCCAGACAGGAGACCAGACTGTCCTTAAACAGGAATGAAGAGAGTAGAGAAAATGTGAGACACTGGGCTCCACCTACCTCTCTTAAAGACCTGCATGAAACAAAATTCAGAAAGCACGTCCATCATAAACGGGGAAAGTCAGCATATCTGTGGCCCAAACAACAAATTACTGCAACAAATTACTCCAAAGATAGCAGCTTCAAAGAATAGAAAGGGGGGCCAACAGATGGAATAGTGGTCAACTGTGGTTTAAGTCCCATACCCAGAGGCTTGAAAATCACACCAAGCACATGGGAGTGTCAGAAATCCTGAGAGGAGAATGGAGAAGGGATTGCAGCCATGGTCATCCCCTGGAGGGTAATTACTCACTTTCTGTCTCTGTCTCTTTGCTTTTCCTATGAATGTACATGCCCTATAGCAAAATAACTCTTAAGACAAAAACAAAAACCAGAAATTTATTCTCTAAGTTTGGGAGATCAGAAGTCTAAAATCATTATTTTTTTCCCTACCTGTCTATCTTAGAAAGATTCTTGTCATTGGATTTACGATAATTCAGAACTATCTCACAATCATTAATCACATCCAGGGACAAGTAGATGGTGTAATGGCTACATTGCTGGACTCCCATGTAGTTGACTGTGGTTCAAGTCCTGGACCCAGTAGCTGTGTGCATGTGTGCCCTAGATCCCGAGAGGAGAATGGAGGAGAAGGGATTATGGTGTGGTCATCCCCCTGGGGAGTGATTTCTTGCTTTCTGTCTCTCTGTATTTCTGGTGATAGCACATGACCTATAGCAAAAGCCTCTCAAAATAGAAAAATTACATCCATAATAACTATTTTTCCAAAAAAAGTAACAGTCACGGGTTCTGGGGTTTGGGGTATGGACCTATTTTATTAGATGCCACTATTTAATTCACTACAATGGATTATTCTCTTGGTCACCTTTTACAAACACTAGGAACACTACCTATAGGATGAAGGTGAACTGTGATGTATATTTTAAGAAAAACGAAGAGCAGGGTAAGGGCTTAATTCAGGATTATGGAAGAACTAAAGTTGCATTCAGAAAGATGAGTGAGGAGGGTTTCTGTCAGAGGGAGCAGGTAATGACCAGTCCTGGAGGTAAGGGTGAGAGCTGATGACCATCTGGGAGAAGAAGAACATGAAAAGAAATATGTAGAACAGAGGATCTTTGCAGTGATTGTGTAGCCACAAATAGCAGGGCTAACAGACCACACAGAGTTGGATAAATCCTAAAGATAAGAGAAGTCACAAACGTTTCCTCTGAGAAGGAATATCATTTGCATTGAAGCTAGAGGAGAGAGTCCTGGAGATAAGTAGGAAGAGCAGATGGAAATCTGGTGAAGCGACCTGGACCAGGATGGTGGCAATAGTCTATGCAGACAAAAAGATGAATTTTATCTTTGTTCAGTACACAAAATCAATAGGATTCAGCAATGAATCAAACATGAGGGTTAAAAGAGGGTGTGGGAGGAGTCATGGGTGACTCCTAGGTTGTCAGCTTGGCAACTGGTCTGGGTGCAAGCAACATAGGTGAAAGGTACGCGTAGGGTGGGATGCCATGCATTCTTCATTCCCCTCTCTTAGACTCCACTTGAACTGACAATGACCCTGACCTCAGATGACCCTATTCTTATTTGGAAACTTATTTGAATCTGGTCCATCCTTCTTGCTCTGCTATTCATTGATCTCATCTTTTACCTCTTTGGAACAGAGCTATACTCCAAGTCCAGTTCTGGGCTTTGTTACTTCTTCATCAACATTCATATTATGTGGAATCCTACCCCTGTTCAGCTGTAAGCACTGACATCAAGTACCAAGAAACAGCATCTAGATACTAGAGAGTATATCAAGGTTAGCTGATGGCTGGATCCAACACTTCCCTACCTTCTATTTTCCTGTTACAATGATGAATAAAAAAACCAATAATAGGGAAAGCAAGCATAAGTGCTAGAAGTTAGGGGAAGATGACAGACACATGAAGTGTAAATATATACTAAAGAAGAGCAATAAGGATCCAGTAGGCTGACCATGGTTCAAATCCTGGACTTGGTGGCTTGCTTTCTCGCTCCCCCCCACCCACCCCCATTCCTCTCTGATCAAATTAAATAAATAAATAAGTTAAATATTTTTTTTTAAAAAAAAGAACAGCAATAAAAGAAAGAATATGAACACTATCTGAGAAAAATAAGTAAGTGGGAGATGGAGTTAGGGAAGGGCATGGTAATCATATTCTGGAGGTCCTAGGGTAATATCAGGAGGAGAGAATGGAGTAGACAAAAGAAAAGAAAATGAAAACGTTTATGATGCAAAGAAATTTATCCATATACTAAAGAAGCCCATTGTGCACTAGGCAAACATAATGAAAACAAACTAACATCTGGATGTATTCCAATGACTTAAAAAAAATACAGAGGTAAACAAAGTACAACAGGTATAGAGATTTAAAAGCAGTCATTTCAAAAGGAAGACAACAAAGCAAAGTAGCATGACACTTCTCCTGAAAAAGGAAAAAAAAAAAAACAAACACTAAATTCTAATAGTCAAAACCAAATTACTCCTACAAAATGTAAGTGAAAAAAATGGAAGATTGTGACTGAAGAATGTATAATAAATGAAGAAGTCTTCACATATGAATGTAAATAAAAGACATCTTTGGTTCTGGAAGGGTTCAGAAGATAAATAACTCTCAAATCATCTCTGGGGGAGGTACAGGGAAAATGTGTATGATGGGTAAGTGGAATGGATTTTTTGACTTTTTGAGTATTTCAGTCAAGGTATGAGTCAATATAAAAAAAAAAATGAAATGCCACAGTATAAAGTAGTAATGGGGAAAAGCAATCAACTACAGATTTGTATATTATGTAGTATACACACACACACACACACACACACACACACAGTGGTAGGAGATACTTTTAAAATAATTTATAATACAAATAATAATAAGGATTTGCTTTTCATATCAGCAAAGGGACTAGGCAGGAAAATGTAACATGCTATCAAGGACAGGAAGAAATTAAAGGTGCTATTTCATTCTCAATCCTGATAAAAAGTTTTAAACAAATTGTAAATTGAAGATAATTCCTAATAGAATAAAAATAATATATTTCTGTATGACCAGTAAGAAATAAAAGGGATTTTAAAAGACATTATAAGCCCAGCTCTGATAGCATACACTAGGACAAGGACCACGTGGTAAACCAGGGATTGAGTTGTGGCCCAACCTAATGGCCAGGTATGGTGGTGTGGGTCTCTAATCCCAGCAACCAGGAAGATCTGGTAGAAGGGTCACAAGCTCAAGACTGACCAGAGCAACACATGATCTTTTCAAAAAGAACTGGGAGGGCCGGCAGGTGGTATGGTGGTTAAGGGCACTGGACTCCCACATGGTCAACCATGGTTTGAGTCCCAGACCTGGCAGCTTGCTTTCTCACTTTCTTTCTGTCTCTCTCTTGATCTGTACTTCTATTCCAGCACTGTCAGACTGAACGAGAAAGGCTGTCCGTCTCAGGGATTCAGTACTACATTGGAAAGCTCATTGTTGCACACACTTAATCCACTTTCTCCAAAAGCCCCTTGTTTCTGACATTTCTTTGGTCCCCAGTTGATTTAAAACTAGAGTTGGGATTTCAATCAAAGGCTCCATTTAATAGGTCTCCTAGAACTCTCATAGTCTTTAACAACATTTTGTTTTGAGACTCCCTGTAAAGGTTGTCTTTAAGTGTGAGCAGGCCCTCCTGGTTTTAGAGAAGGAAGACGAAGACCACTTGGCATTGATGTGCTGTTTCTCATGTCCATTTTTGTGTTGTTACCCCTTTCTACCCCTTGCTCAGGGAGCAAGATCCAGAATCATCCTAGGATCTTCCTTTTCCTTCATACACATCCCTATTACCAAATCCTATCATTCTTCCAAACATCTCCCAAATCCCTGGCCTTTTTCCATTGTCCACTATTACTGTCTGCATTTTATTACCTTCGACTTGGATTATGACAAAAACTCTCTCTATGTATTTGATGACCCTTCTTAAGAGTATTTACCCAGAATTGGATCAAGAATGTTTACATTCATTGAACAAGCATGAAGAAGCAACCACTAGATGCCACAAATATTTGGTGCACTGATTTTTCAGCAAAGCCCTGAATGCCAGACAACACTTTTGTGAATGAGGAGGAAGGACTTTCCTTTCATATTCTGCCCCACTCTCCCCTACCTTTGATTTCCTATTAAAATGATGAATAGGAGAACATATAATAGGGAACACAAGCATCAATGCTTGATTGGGGCAGTGCTTGCCCCAGTAGAGAGTCACCTCACACCCTATTGAGGTCTCTCCTTTTCAGACAGAGGGTAGTCACTAAGATGCACTAGATGCTGGGGTAAGCACATCACATGTAGATCCTCCTTTAAATTTAGATAACGCTTAATCCTGAAAGTTATGTTTTGTTACCCTTATTTAACCATGGAGGAAAACATAACCCCAACATGTATAATCAATTCTTTTAGTCACGTAGCTAAAAAATTAAAGTTAGAATTTACATCTAGACTTCCTGATTACAAAGCCTGTACGCTTCACAATCTACCACAAAACATTCATTTAATTGAGAAGCCATATGACAACATCAAATTAAAAATTTAAAAACATTGATCCTCTCGGCCAATGAGCACTGTCAAAGTACAGCCCTGCAGTGCAGAACAACTGCGTTGGAGTTCAATGTTTCTGAGTTTGTCCTCTTCACTACAAGGTGGTACCAGATAGTCCAAACATGTTTCATTTTTCCTTGTGCCCTGAACCCCACACATTGATTGGTACTTAAGAAATACCCATTGATTTATGTCATAAGCACAATGGGACTGAGGACCCACTGAGAAAGAAATAGCACCTGACCAGAAATACTGACCTCTCTCTCCTCCCATTACAAGTCTTGACCTGCCCCTCACCAGGCAGATAACATTCTTCAAGCAATTAATTATGGTGATAAATATCTCCCCCAGCCCCCCTGCTGAGCCTTGCATCTGCCCATTGGCATATTGTTGAACTATAATGCATAACTAATTAAAGGTGACCTCGCACCAGCCTGTTGGGTCTCCTGTGTCAGGACCAACCACAAAACTGGTCATCAGAACAATTCCACCCTCCTGTGCTGACTCCCCCTTTTGTGTGTGTGTGTGTGTGTGTGTGTGTGTGTGTGTGTGTTAATTTCAAATCCTTTCCCTGCATCAGCGAGCAGATGAGATCCTCAGCCAGCTTTCATCTTTCAGAAAAATGAATAGTGCAGAGAGAACATTATCAAATGAGCTGTTGAAGAAGTCAGTGAATATGTCATTGAGTGTGACTGCTTCCCGAATGAATTTAGATTTATCTCTGTTATCTTTCCACTCCCACCCAACCCCCCTTGCCAGGATGGCCATCAGGGCACATGTAGCCTGCTGTGCACCCTGACAGACAGCTGTCCCTCTTGGCTGACAGGTCCAATAGGGGCTTCTGAGTTGGTTCGGGAATTTGGTTTGTTAAGGTTATAAATGAGCTCATTGGGCAGCCCTGTTAAACACCTTGCACCTCCTGCTTCTGCAATTTCTTAAAGGGTTCCATTTCCATTAGGCAGACATGGGATGGGCTATATTCTCGCTCTGAAATTGTTTTATCATGTCGAGAGCTGCTGAATGGCTGTGACAACACAAGAACTAGAAAGCATCTCTTTTCCTCCTAACTATCTGACTGTTTCATTAAAATCAGGAACTACAGTCTTTTACACCATTCATTCATTCGTTCATTCATCCACCAAATATTTGTAGAACACCTGCTTGTGGGAAGAACGGTTAGCTTTGGGGTATATATCAGTAAATAATCACAGACATGGTCCCTGACCTTGTGGAGCATACACTTTAGTTTATGATCTATATCAGGAAGCAAATTCAATTGATTCCAAATTCTCAAGGGAATAGACTATGAAACCAAGAAAACAGCTGTTTAGGCAGAATGTCATAAGCAAAGCATGATCCTTGGGGTCAAGCAGGTTTGCTTCCAAACTCTTGGATAGAAAAGAGAAATTATTGTATCTAGAACAAGAACAGGATGTTATAAACAAACCAGGAAAAAGATTTTGGTAATTAAAATATGGTTAGAATAATTTTTAAAAATTCAAGAAAGAGGTTGAAAGGTAGAGGGAAGAAAAATAGATAAAACACAGATGGAAAATAGGAAAGGTAAGGAAATTAGAAATAGAACATGAGAGTCTAACACTTGGTTAATATGAGTTTCAGAGAAAGAAAACAGAAAAGAGAGGAAAGGAAATTATCAGAAAAATAATATAGAAAAATGTCCACAATGGAATAATGTTTCCAAACTGGAAGGGTTTACTGAAGGTTGAGAGAGAAAATGAACAAAAGATCCACCTGAAGGTGGATCTGAAGGTGCATGATTGTGAAGATCCAGACACAAGAAGAGAAAGTTTCTAGAAATTTGGGGGCTTTGGAAAGGGGAAGGAAGTCGCATACTGAGGGTCAGAAATAAGAAGAGCATCAGGCTTCTCAACAGCAACACCAGGAGCTAGAAGGCTTGCAGCAATGCCTTGAAAATTCTGAGGAGCAACGATATGCAACCTAGTATTTCAAGTCAAATAATCATGATATTCATGAAACTAGAATAAAGATATTTCAGACAAACAGGGTCTAAAAACCAAATATCTCCATGTGCCTTTCTCAGGATGCTACTGCAGAATGTGCATTTTGAAAGCAAAGGAATGAACAACACAGGGAGCAAACACAGGATCTAGGAAACATGAGCTCCTATGGGAATCCTAGGAGGCTTGCAGAGACACCCCAGAACAAGGGCTTGGAGAAGGATGGGCTGCAGGGCTCCAGGAGGGATGCCTCAGAGACATGGGGAAAATAATACTCTTTCTGATGTGTTTCATTATACAAAAGAGGGTTAGAATTCTGTCAGAGCCTGTGGATGAATGAGGGATCGTTAATACCATAGATGTATTTGTTCAAGAAATTAAAATAATAGTAATAATAATGATATAACTCACTTTCCAAGTAAAAATTCATCCCAAACTACAAAATCATCTGGGCCAATTGGTGGTATGGTGGTTGAGGTGTCTGCATCCCACGTGGCTGACTGCAGTGTGAGTCCCAGATCTGGTAGCTTAAAAAATGTGCCAGGCACTAGTGCGTGCACGCCCAGAATTCTGAGAGAAGGGAGGAGAAGGGATTACAAAATTACCATCCAACCTGAGGGATATTTTCTCACTTTCACTCTCTAAAGTGAGTGCACATGCCCTATAGCAATAATAATAATAATAATAATAATAAATAATAATAATAATAATAATAAAATTATTCCACAAAGGGCGTGTTTAATATGGTAGAAGTAAGAAACTATAATTGCATGGGACATTGATATCCAACGGACCTGAGTTCCCCATCAGCAGAACTGGAGTCCTCTTTTGGGAACCAGCAGTTAGCATAATGGCTATGTCGCTGGACTCCCACGTAGTCGACTGCGGTTTGCGTCCCAGACCTAGTGGCTTAAAATTCACGCCGGGCACGTGTGCGTGCATGCCCAAGATCCCGAGAGGAGAATGGAGGAGAAGTGATTGCGGCATGGCCATCCCCCCTGGGGGGTGATTTCTCGCTTTCTATCTGTCTCTGTCTGTCTGGCGAGTACATGTGCCCTATAGCGAAAACCTCTCCAAAAAAAAAGAAAAAAAACAAAAAACAAAAAAAACTGGAGTCCTCTTTTACCCTGAGCCCTGTTACCTTTCAGGGTAGGGACTCAAAAGTGTAGCTCTCTCAAGGAAATATTACTCTGGAAAAAACAGAGCAGGTCTTAGAAAAAAATCTGGATAAGAGGGTGACGAAGTGACACAAAGGGAGTGGGGTGGCTTTATTCATTCCTCAATTATTAAGCACCTGTTGTGTGTTAGGCCTGCTAGACAGTCTGGTAGCCTACCTTCATAGCTGCAGAATGTCCTGATGGAAAATAGCATTCATAGAACATAGTGATAATGATGGTTTCTCAAACAGGAAAAGCAATTGAAAAGGTGAGCACACAAAATTGCCTGCATGTTAGCCAAGCTGTGTGTGGCCAGTGGGGATTGACAATAAAGAATCAGAAGGAAAGAATGAGGTAGAGACCTAGAGGCAGGGAGACAAAGCGAGTAACAGACTCAGAGAAAAGGAGGTAGAGAGACATTACTGAGAGACAGAAAACAAGGATTTCGTTAGCAATGCATTCAGCAGTATAAGAGATAAAAAGGAATACCCAATTAACACATCATATAATTGCTTGCAGACATTCTTTTTTATTTAAAGATGAAATAGCTAAGAGTTCTAATCAAAACTAGGGTCACAGCCTACATATTAAATGAAAGAAATTGATTGGGTTTTTATTATGCCCTGACTACTGCCAATGAGCCTGGATCACAGATTGCCATAAATTTATACTTATAAACTACTAATTGCCCAAGTCATAATGGTAACAATGGGATAATGAAATCACTCTGATCAAGCCGAAGCCAAATTCTGCTTGACAACACGGGGCTTTGTGAGGGAGGACAGGCAAGAAGGAATTGTGCATTCCAATCCAGGATGCTCCATTATACTAAACACCAGGGGGAGAAGAGCAGACCTCTGAGGGTCCTAGGTTCTGTGCTAGGGGGGCTTTCTTTCTAACAAATCACTTAAGAAGGGGGGCGGTTACGTTTATAATACAAGCACTTGTACCCTTTATTTGTCTTGAAAAACTAATGACTGACTTAATCACATTTGATTAAAGGAGATGTGTTGATGTAGTCATGTGTTTCTGATTGCATTAGGCTTGATTGAAAGTGGCAGGGAGAGTATGTAATAGTCTAACTGCCCCCTATATCTTGTCATTGGGGCTTGGCAGGCATGACGTGCGAGAATCCTCAGGGAATCATTGTGGTGAACAATGTCATCTTTCAACGTGGGGGAGGGGGCCCAGGAAGTGATCTCCAACATAAAATCAGGGCTTCTGTATCAGAGCCGATGAAGAACTCAAAACTGATCTCACACACTTCCATTTATAGAGGACTGGAAAAATAAAGAGAAGGAAGAACGTGCACACTTAAAAATATTCTCTTTCTAAAAACATGTAGATATTGAATGATGAGAAGGTTTTTCAACATTTTTAAATATTAATGTGTGGAAAGTGTTTAGATTTAGGAATTAATAAGCAAGCACAATTTTTTTTTGAGAGAGAGTTTTTTATAGGTTGTATGCACTCACAGGAGAGACAGAGAGAGATAGAGAGATACAAAGTGAGAAATCACCCCCTGGGGAGATGGCCACACCACACTCTCCACTCTCCTCTTGGGATTTTGGGCATGCACATACACGTGCCCATCATCTGCTTCAAGCTGCCAGGTCCAGGACTCAAACTGCAGTTGTCTATGTGGGAGTTCAATGATGTAACCATTATGCCACCTCCTGATCCCAGAAAGCACAATTTTAAAATGAGTTTATTAGACTGGCTCTCTGGTGTAGTAGTAACACAATGTTCAAGGGACACTGGATCCATCTGGCAACTGAGTTTCAAATACAGGCATGGTCTGCCTAAAACACTCTAGGAATGAGCACAAATGCCCAAGGTTGGATGGGCGGGAGAACTGGAGTAAGGTGATCAGTGTGCCAGCCCCTATGGAGGACGTTCATTTCTCCGTCTCTCTTCTTACTCTCATGTGCATGTGCACACCCCTGAATTAGAAAGAAGAATTAAATGAATCAAAATGACTTTATTAAAACCCTGTGTCTTTTGAGAAAAACTTACATTGATAGAAACAAAAATTGATTCATTAGCCCTGCCATTGCAATAAGTCAACACAGATTATGGATGGTAGGTAATTCCTGGTATGATACCACCAGTTCAACCAAACTTGGACATGGGGTGTGAAACAAGACTGCACTTAGAACAGCTATTCTCCTGGTTGAAACATAACTGGGGGATATAATTTCTACCCAAGTTTAGCCCTTTGCTGTATCTCGCCATGATGACTGATGGAACTTGTACTCTGACCGATGAGATACCTTCTCTAAATACTGCTCTCGTATACAGAGTCAAGGTTCTCAAGCTCTCACATGCCTTACATTAGCGTCACTGGAGGGCTTTTTGAAACCTAGATTTCTGGGCCCCAATTTCCAGAGTCTTGTGGAACCTGAGAATTTTTATTTCTAATGAGTTCCTGAAGCTGATGGTCCAGGGACTACATTTTAAGAACACTGCTAAAGGAATTTCTCTAATCTGTTAGTTGAATTTTGTTTCAACTCTGTTTGAAATTCTTCAGTGTTTTCCCAGTTTTTCCTGAGCAAAGTCTAAATGTCGAATCCTTTCATTCCCAGACATTTCTGGAGAGAGGCAGGGTTTGGAGACAGATAGACACGCCAGATAGATAACTGTACTCCTAAGCTTGTCATTTCAGATTTCATCATCTTGCCCTAAACAACTTCCCTAATTAAAATATGCTTATATATTATAAAATAAATACACACAACTTACAGAATAATTAGAGTATAAGAAAATACAAAGAAGTCATGAGTATATTTCTTGTGCCCCTCCCAAAACAAAAGAATCTGGAATGGTAGGTACCTATCTGTTTTTTAAAAAGAATAATTTTATCTTTCTTTATTTATTTGTTTTAATTTGACCAGAGAGGGACAGAGAGAGAGAGAGTGAGTGAGAAAATAAGCCACCAGTTCTGGGACTCAAATCGCCATCAGCCATATGTGAATCCAAGACTCTCAACCATCATTCCACCTGCTGGCCCCCAGTATCCATCTATTAGTAAGTAGTGATCCTTTGAATGAACTTTTACATATTGTTTAATCTTTTTTTTCCTTTTTGAGAGATTTTTGCTATAGGGCGCATGCGCTTGCCAGAAAGAAAGAGATAGAGAGACAGAAAGTGAGAAATCACCCCCCGCCCAGGGTGAGATGGCCATGCAGCAATCCCTTCTTCTCCATTCTCCTCTCGGTATCTTAGGCACGCATGCACATGTGCCCAGTATGAGTTTAAGCCATCAGGTCCAGGACTCAAATTGCGGTTGACCACCTGGGAGTCCTGCGACATAGCCATTACACCAACTGCTGGTCTCATATTGCTTAGTTTTTATGAAAACATTGCAGCTACTTTCTATGAAAGCATTTGAAGACAACATCTACAAACTTACTATCTAGAATCTTACTTTCTCTTTTTTAAATCCTAATTCTTGTGCTTTTTCTTCATGTAGCTGATTTTTCACAGTGAACATAATACATAATCCCCCAAGTTCAACTGGAGCTCTTCTACCCTGTTCTGCTCCATCTTCCTGCTCATGAGGATCACCATCAGTAGTGAATCAATGCTAGCTCAGTCATTATACCAACGCTTTGGGCTTATTTCTGGATAACATCTGGGGGTGTTTCTGAGTTAGAAGACTGTGTCTGGACTCAGGCACAGGCCTGTCACAATACTCAAGGGCCTGGCCACTTCTCAGAGAGCACACACTTTTCACACTTAATGTCATCCAGTCACTCTCCAGGCATGTGACCAATTACGTTTTCTGAATCTCAGGCTACTGATCTGTAGAACAGTGACATAGTACTTAATGACAGGGCTGACCAAGGATTAAATGACATGTGAAGATGCCTGATTCACAGAAGGTAGCTATTAAATAATAATAATATAATAATAAAATCTTCCCTTACTCCACTCTCACTTCCTCATAAGAGAGATGTTCCTTATCAGTGCTACCTACCGCACCTGTGAATAAGGCCTCACAAAATTTGCATGTGTCCAAAGACTTTTTTTTTTTCAAAGAAGTTTTTGCTATAGTGCACATGCGCTCACCAGAAAGATAGACAGAAAGTGAGAAATCACTCCTCAGGAGGGATGGCCACACCACAATCTCTTCTCCTGTAGTCTCCTCTCAGGATCTTAGGCATGCATGTACACGCGCCTGGCATGAGTTTAAGCCACCAGCTCCGAGACTTGAACCATGGTCAACTACATGGGAGTCCAGTGACATAGCCATTACACCAACTGCTGATCCCCCCAAGACTTGTTTTTTTTAAAAGAATAAAAGTCTTTTAGAAATGTAACTGTCACACGGCCAACAGGTGGTGAAGTTAAGGTGGCTGGACTCTCATATGGCGACAGTGGTTTGAGTCTAGGACCTGGCAACTTGAAAATCACACTGGGTATATGTGCGTGCTTGCCCAAAAGCCCAGAAGGAAAATGGAGAAGGGATTGTGGCATGGCCATTCCCCACTGATGGGTGATTTCTCACTTTCCCTTTCACTATCTTTCTGAATTTCTCCAGCAAGCACACACACACACTATGTCAAAATCCATTAAAAAAAAAAGAAGAAAAAAAGAAAAAAGAAACATATCTGTCACACTCCTCGATTTTTGTAAATTTGTGTAGTAATGGACAGAGCCTGTGGAGATGAGGGTTCTGATCCAAACTCCTCTCCTTTGTGATTGACTCCCTGAGGAGACTACTTCCTTACAACACTGTTGGGTGGCCTTGTATGAACTGTGTCCTCTCTCTGGTCTTCATCTCTCCTCCCTACTCACTCACTCACCCATCTATACCATGAGACACTCAATTTTTTTCCCCTACAAGCTGTTTTTTAAAACAGGGACATCTGAATTCTAACAGTCTCTGATTCTATGAGGTTATGAAACTGATACACAAATTAATAAAAACAAAAGCTGGGGGTAAAATGATTGAAAGAAAAGGGGAGGGGAGGTCAGGAAAAAGAAAAAGTGAGTGAAAGTAAAATAAGTAAAAGGAAAAATGGAAAAACAGAGGGGTGAACAAACAAACAAAAAAATGGAGCCTTGCACATCAAAAGAAAGAGCCACCGGGCAGCCTATCCACAGAGAAGATAGACATATATTTCTTGGTACAGCTATTTTTCACCCTCACATACAATGAAGGCAGAGCCATAGCTGGAATTTTTAGTAGCTTCAAGCTAATTTAAACTTCATCGTTCTGTTTGACTAGCATTAAAATATCATATAGATTTTTCTCCAGCGGGTTTGTATATCACCACATAATTGGCACCCTCGATACCTGCTATTACTCTCTCTTCCACAATAGAGGTGGTCAGAAAGTTCAGAGGAAAAAAAAAACCCTTCTGCATCTACTTGATTTCACAACACAGAATGAATGTGAGACATGGATCTGGTTTTAAATAAATTATTAGCACCATATAATTTCTTGTCATATAATCGAGGGTACATTTCATGTGAAAAAAAAAAGTGAGAAAATAATTTGCAAATAGGTTTCAGCATGAAAACATGCAAGAATACCTAAAACAGAATTTTTGGTGGTGGAAAATGTTTTATAAAATATGTGTTGTTTTCTCTTGTTGTGCTTGCTTTTCTTTTTCTTTTCTCTTTTTCTAAGGAAAAGTATCATTTATATTACAGTTGACTCCTTTTGACTAGTTACTGTTATTATTCCTTGCATGTGGGGACTCCACTGTGTATTCATTTTCAGTTCTGTTTTTCTCATTGAGAATTAGAGATACTCAGAGTAAGGAGGAAGGACTGGGTTCATCTGAGCTGACGTCTTGCCTGTGCTGAATCCCTTCTATAGCTTCCTAGGCAATTGGTCTTTCTGGCTCTGGTTATATGGTTTTAGTGACAGGCTACCTGAACACTTACCAAGAATGCATCAGCCTCAATTTGGAGTCTAGGGCATAGACTTGAACCTTAAATCTACTATTTACCTGCTCTGTGTTTACGGGCAAGACATTTACTCTCAGAGAATATTGGATGTCTCATCTGTTAAATGGAGATAATATCTGTAACCCATAAAGGAGGTAGATGTTTCAAAGAGTAAATGACTTTAAGAGTCTTAGCATAATACCTGAAATGCAGGAGATGTGCAATAAAAGTTGAGCCTATTTTGCATGAAGACACCATCTATTTCTCGAGTGATAGATTCTTTGATCCCTAATCTATCAGAAGATAAGCTGAAATCTACCATGTGACATTTACCCATCAGTTGTTGCTCTGTGCCTAAGGACTACACAGAGCAAAGCTGCCCATCAGCTTCTTCCATGTGATGAAGATTCTCAAACATCATGTCCCTTTGGCTCTTTTTGTCCTCACTGAGTAGCCTTGATGAGAACTGAATGAGCACACTGAAAACCACAGATTATGTTAGGTATCTCCAGAAACCAGCCAGAAAGTCCTATCTAAAAGTTTATTTGTCTATGTAAAATGCTAACAGATGGGCAGAGAGGGCTGCAAAGGTATATTATATAGACATGTTTGGCTTCAGAGGGTCAGTCTAGGGTTCTGGTAGAAACTTCTAGTTGCCAGAGAAGCTAACTCTTTCTTCTAACACATTTCTCCCATCTGTAGCAGCTTCATCCTCCAAGCATTTACAACTAATGAATTATGCAACATACCTAAAAACAAACAACTAAGATATATAGTGACTTCTTTAAATGGTTTAATAAATGCAGTATTAACCAAATGTTGATAAATAGAGCACTTATATTTGGTCTTATCTCAAGAAAGAAGGAATCATCTGGAGAGAGCAGTAGTGATAAAAAGATTGGGGCAAATGGACACCCACCACTCATGACCTTCTCAGGGACCTCTGAGGACCTTCCATACTTTTCCATGAAAGTGAGGATTTTCCTCTCCATTGGGGTGTTATAGATACACTTGGAGAGCTGATCTTACTTAGAGTTCTCCATTCTTCCTCACTTTTGTTGTGACTGCGATTTCTCAGTCCACTGAAAGATGTCCTCTGAATGAATAGAAAAGTCATTCTCCCTATAACCAGTCTCAGCCTCCAGGGTCATTTTCTAAATACCAAATTCAAGGGTACCACTATCCTATTTAAAATTACTTGGTGTGTTCTGATCGTTTCACAAGCAAAATATACCTTCACTGTCTTGCACACAATACCCTTGAAGATCTGATTCCAGTTGAGACATCTGCCACCATCCACTTCCCACCTTCTTCTTCTTTCAGCTTCTTTTCCTTGAACTCACCATACTTGCTTCTCTAGTCTGTGTATGCCATTTGCTGTACATGAAAAGGCCTTTCCCTCCTCCTTTTCTTTTGGAAGGCTTCTATTATTTCTTCATATCTTAACTCAATGTCACTTCTTCCGGAAACTCTCCATGATTTCTGCAGGTGGCGTTAAAAGCTCCCTTCTCAGTATTTCCACCATGTATACTATAAACTTCTATATTAGATGTCAACACACCCTAGCATATGGGTGTTATCCTCATTTGACTTTGAGTTATCTGAGAGCAAAGTCTGTGTATTGTCAATCTTTATTTCCATTCCCACAGCCCATTCTATCTACTTTATTTTTGACTGCTAGAGATCAGAGGATTTCCTTAACATATTGGGATATTGAGACCAAATGGTAAAATGGGTATCTTATTTATAAAACATCTGTCATGGCAGACATTGTATTTGATGCTTTAGGTTCACATTCTCATTTAGTTTGCCTTAAGCCTTTGAGAGAGATATCTTAGCATACTTCTACTAAAGAGATCGATGTGTGTATGTGTGTGTATTTGGGGTTACAGGTATCTGTTAAATGTCACAGAGTGAGTTAGTCAGTGGTAAACCTTGTTCAAGAAACCTGGAGTCAGTTTCCTGTCCTGAATTCTTTCCTCTCTTGCTTCCAGATTCTCCATGTTCTATCTATTCCATCAACTACTTTCTCTTTCATTGTCATTTTTCCTCTCCTCTCTTTCTTTCCCAATCTTTCTCTTCACTAAATTTTTTCCTTTCCTTTGATTCCATCCTGTCTCTCATTCCATCTCTTATTTTCTCTTCTCCTTCCTTTCCTTCAATTCTCTGTCTTCTTTTACCAGCTCTGTAATATTTCCCTAGGGAAGTGGACTGCATTATGACCAGTCTCTATAACCAGTTTCCTCCCATCTTCATTTCTTTGGGTTTGAATGATATGCTGTAACATGACATCCATTCCCAGCACACTCATGGCTCTCTTAAGATCTGGATAGGCGGGCAACTGTCGAGGCTGTCCTTCAAGGAATTATCCTTGAGCAAAGAGACAAGTTCAAAGAACAATGAGGTTGGTTGGACCATCTGTCTTTGCCCTAGCCAAAATTTTAATACACCACCATGAAGAAATATGAAACTGTGACTTTCCCCTGGGAGCTAGAGTCTCACTAGAGTGGAGAATGAAACTTGACACAAAGAGCAAGTGCCTGTAGCTTCCCGAGCCCCAGAGTAAAATATGTGGCAAAGATTTTCATAGGCCAAGTAATCACCAACTTCTGAAGATGGAAAAATAACAGCTGCCCTTGGAGCACTTTTGCTTGTAAAAATTTTCTACAAGAAAAGCTTGAAGTCCTACACATTAAAAAATATTCTTGTTCTTTTTTTTAAAAAAAAGTTATTTATTTAATTTTATGTATTATTAGAGTTTTTTTAATTTGCAATAGGGCATGTATGCCCAACAGAGGGAGACAGAGAAGAGAGACAGGAAAAGTGAGAAAGCATGCCTCTGGGTCAGGGACTCAAACCATGGTTGGTCATGTGGGAGTCTGGCACCTTAACCATCATGCCATCTGCTGGTCCCAAAACATTCTCGTTCAACCCAGCTGGTGGTATGGTGGTTAAAGCTGACCATATGGTTCAAGTCCTGAACCCAGTGGCTTGAAAAACATGCTAGGTGCATGTGCAATGCATGTCCAAAATCCCAGCAGGAGGGAGAAATGGAGGAAAAGGAATTGCAGTGTGACCATGGCCAAGGGTTGGGGTGGGAGTGATTTTGATTCTTTGTTCTCTCTCTCATGAGTGCATGTGCCCTATGGCAAAATTAAAAAAAAAAAAATCCTTATTCCATGGTCTTTGAAATGCTAGAGAACCATTAAACAACTTTTCTTTTTTTCTGTTAGGGGGAAAGGGGGATGTTGATTATTTGATTGCAAACAATTTTGTTCATTTAACTTTTCATTAACATAAAAAGATGAAAAATTCTTGGAAGATATTTTGCATAGATTTCAAACTTAAAATATTTAATCAAAAGTAAATATAACCTTGGGAAATTAAGCAATTAAATATTAGGGAACTAAACACTAGACTAGGATGGTTAATATTTGTGAATATTTTTTTTTCCTCTTTCTGTTGTGGGGGTAGTCCTTAATGATTAAGGTCTTGTAGGATCATTAAGGATATAGCCTTGAAAGACTCAGTATCCAAAGGGGAGAACAGAAATAAAAGACCTGGTCCTGAGCAATATGGCTGGGAGATGTTTGCAGATAGATATTGGGCAAAACAGAGCATCTCCCAGAGAAGTGAGGAAGTAAGAAAACTTGGAAGCTGTTTAATCAATCAAAGAAAATGTTGAGAACCCTAGAAAAGTGGAAATACCTTTAGCACAAGACCCAATACCTCTTCTTTATAAGACTGTGAGTTCCTTAGGGTTAACCTTTATCTAATACACATTTGCTACTTCAAAACCTAACACAGCACCTGGGCATGATAGACAGCCAATGAACATTGATTTAATGATTGTTACTTAACATTTCTTGAATGTTTACTATACATATATACATATATATACATATATACACATATATACACACATATATACATATATATATATATATGTATGTGTATATATATATATACACACACAGGCACACCTTAAATGTCACAACCCTAAAAAGTAGATACTTTTGTTATTTACATTTTAAGTGAAAAAACTGAGGCAGAGAGAATTTAAGTAATTTGTTCAAAGCCATATAAGCAGTAGGTGGCCCAGTCAAGATTTGAACCTATAGATATTCAGTATAGTGTTTATGCTCTTGGTCACTTCTAGGGACTCACTACCAAATGCCTGAAGTCCATGAACCATGAACCTTCTTGGTTTCCTGTCAAAGAAAGGGATAGTAGGATCCCATTGATAATTCCTTGGACAGGAGAGGGCTCCCCTAGAGAAAATAAGTTATTTGTGCCAGAAAAACACCTGATTTAGTCTCATTGGATCTTCTCAATACCCCTGTGTGTTAGGCAGTATTACTTCCATTAAGACAATCATTTAGACAATTGAAATTCAACAAAATAAAGAACTTGTTTAAAGTCACGAAGCTTGTTAATAGAGCCAGTGTGAGTATGTGCACACATGTGCGTGCATGCATGTGTTTTATGTTATGTCAAACCTCTGTTGTAACCATAGTTTCTAGATTACCCTTGCTCAGGAAATATGGTCCAATTACATCCTCCTCTCTCCCCCAAGCCCTGGACCCAACCTTCACCTTTGTTCTCAGAGCATCCAAGCTGAGATGTTTTCTCTGAACCCTGCTCAAGGCAGTCCAGTAGAAATGAAACAAAGATAATGTGTTGGTTTAAAATAAATACCTAGACACTGAACTAAGTGCTTAGAAAGGTATGAAGGTGATTTCAATAAACGAGAATCAAGTTGTTGCTTTCTGGGCTGAGCTATCATTCTGTCTGAAAGATCCAGAAACCAGGAATCCAGTTTGTGATATAATCACAGGAGAGTTCAGCTTCCCCACAAGAAGGCTCCAAATCCTTCTGGACGACATTCTTTTCAAGAGCATGTTGCTTCTACTTTTAGATTTTAAACCTGGATGTAGAGAAGGCCTTTGTAAGTTCAATTGATTGAGCCCAGTCACTTAATGGAGTTTGAGCTCAAGGGATGCTATGACCATGGCTCAGCCATTTAGATCCCCCAGTCTGGATTATTATTATTATTATTATTATTATTATCATCATCATCATTATTATATTATCAGTGGGAATATGTAGTTGCCAGAGAGAGAACGAGCAAGAGCAAGAGAGGGAGGGGAAGAAAGTACCAATGGAATGTGATCATGCAGCTATCCCTTCTTCATTTCTCTGTCCCATGGGGGATTTCAGGTAAACTCATGTGCCTGGCATATTTGTCAAGTGACCAAGTCAGGATTTGGACTGTAGTGAGCCATGTTGGAACTATATCTTTTAATCACTTGACCATGGGGCTGGTCCAGTCCTGGACTTTCACATTTGGAGTGAGGAACACAAAGAAGCAGGTAAAGTGGAGAATTTGCTAAGTCTGTTTCTCCAGATACCCAGCAATATCTGAACTACTCAGTTCTCTTTCAATAAGATCCTTGATTGGCCCAAGTACCTTGGTTAGGCCGCTCTCCTCTTTCACTAAATTGCAAATTGATGGGCCAACTTTGGTTTTCCCAGAAAGATGAGAGAGGCCAAAGAATCAGCACCCTTGTTCAGGTTTTGCCTGAACACGTTCCTATCAGGAATCTGGCCTTTAAAATAGACTGCCTTTAGCATCCAAGATGAGAATTGGGTTAGAGGAGCTAATACCATTAAACAAGGAAACAGTAGTGTCCATTGAAGGTTGGTGTTCATTCCATGATTTTTGGTAGCGGAGCTGACCTCCATCTGTGGGCTCCATTTGGAGCCACTGGCCTTAGTTCTTGTATCTTATCCCTGAGCTGATTCTTTTTTTTTTTTTTTTTTTGAGAGGTTTTTGCTATAGGGTGTGTGTGCTCACCAGAAAGATGGGGGAGGGGAGAGAAACAAAAAAATCACCCCCCGGGGGGATGGCCATGCCGCAATTCCTTCTTCTCCATTCTCCTCTGAGGATCTTGGGCACACACACACATGTACCTGGCGTGAGTTTAAGCCACCAGATCCGGGACTCGAACCACGGTTGACTACATGGGAGGCCAGCGACATAGCCATTACACTAACTGCTGGTTCCCCTGTGCTGATTCTTATCCAGATGCTCATCTTTTGTCCCAGTTTTAGAAGAGTTCCCATATTGGCGTCTGAGTCTTCAGTACTTTACTCATTCTGCCTAATAGACTTTCAGCAGAATCCATCCCCCACTCCATGCATATTCATTTCCAACTCACAAAAACCTTCCTTAAGATGGACTATGCTCAACCACAAAGGAAGAAGGATCTTAATTCTTCTAATGGCAGAAGAAAGAGATTTGGATAGAGAACTGCTTTACCTCTTAGTAGCTGTGTGACATAATCTTTCCAAATTTCAATTTCATGATCTGTAAAATGGGAATAAAATAGGACTAACCAAATAGGGTCGCCCTGAGGTGGAGCCGAAGTAAAATGCAAGGCTAACCCATATGATGGGGTTCTTGGTTTGTATCTGAAGACATCCTGAGTATCCTGGGCACTTGCATGACCATGATTCAGGGTTGGATGAGCCTGAAGCTGGCCCCTGGGTCTTGGCATCAAAACCTGTTGGGGGTGCTTTGTTTCTGTCTGTCTGTTTTTATCTCTCTGTCTTTCTGACTCATGGGAAAAATAAACTTAAATAAATAAATAAGCAAATAAAATGCAAACAACCCAGAAATGATCTATTACTGGCTTAGAAATGTTTCAATTCTTTGATTTACAGTTTAAAATTTTCTTTACTTCTTTCACTTAAAATTTAGGTCCAGGTCTCAGACTGATACCTTTGAATTTAGTAACCAATATTTGAAATATCTGTTTAGCCAGCTCTGTAGCTTAATGGATCAGGGAAGCTGGATTCCATGTGGCAGACTGCAGTTTGAATCCTAACCCTGCCAGTTACATGCATGTACATGTAACGCTCTGGTTGCATGCACATGCATGCCCTAAATCTCAACAGGATGGAGAAATAGAGGTGAAAGGATTAGGGTGTGACAATGTGCTATTGGGGTGATTCTTTCTCCCTTCTCTCCTTGTCTCTCTCTACTGAGTGCCTCAATACTCTGCTGCGTGGCCTCTGGCAACTTAAAAAAGAGGAAGGAAGGAAGGAAGGAAGGAAGGAAGGAAGGAAGGAAGGAAGGAAAGAAGGAAGGTAGGTAGGTAGGTGAAGATTTGTTTGGTTCATAACTTGACTCTACTTCTCAGGTGATCCATGGGTTATAAAGTACCTTTACTGAGACCATCAGAACTCTGCTCCTGAGTCTCCATTCACAGCCATTATAAGAGGCACTTGCTTCTTAAATAACTTATTCAGGACTACACAGTGGGCATGAGGAGGACTGAGGCTACTGACTTCGTTGGAGTCTGAGCTCCTGCTCACCACACAGCACCATGATTTGAACCTGCACAACTATAGGAGCACCCAACCCCTACCCCCGCCCAGATTTGGCCTTTCAGCTCTTCTCTCTTCTCTGTCTCCTTTATCTCAGCCCAGTTTCCAGCCTAGCTTGATGTTTCTGCACTGGTGACCCCCATCTTATAGGGATTTCTTGGTACAGGTGGCTTTTCTAGGAGTTAAAGACACGTTGGGATTGCCTTATAATTTTTATACTTCTCTTTACATCTTTATATGTACTGAATATCTGTATTGTTAAGGGGTATACATCTGAACATTCCCTCCTTCTTAAAAAATAAACACATGGGCTATGATGGCCTCAGGGCTCAACAGTCTCAGTGAAACTAGAAGCTCTATACAGCAGATAGAGCCCCTCTTTCTAAAGGGTTGATCTCTAGTGAACTGTGTATGGTATTAACCATGGCCCTGGGCTAGGCTGGATTCTAGCCTAAGCTTTGTCTCTAACTCCACAGAACTCAGGCACAGTATTTCACCTCTATAGATTTCAGTGTTTTCATCTGTGGTACTAGAATAATTATATCTGCCTTGATTAATTCCCAGGATAGTTGTGAAGATCCAGATATGTGAATATATTTCAAAAAATTATAAAGCAGCATACAAATGCATGATGTTCATATTATTAAATGTAATGCTAATCAAAGTAATTGGCTAGGAACTGAAACGATACAGAGAATTGAACCATTTTAAGTATTGGTCAGATGTTAGGATTAACCAGTTAATCCCTAACGTCTTACTGTGAAAATACTTTGGGAATACTGGCTGATACTGAGTCAGAATTCAGATTTTAGTAGGAACACCTAAATAGATATTCAAGAAATATGAGCTAAAGAATATGAAATCACTGTCTTGTGCTTTCTTTATTAGCCAAGTAAACACAGAGGCACGCTTACCTGCACTTACACGTGCATATTCGCATGCACATACACTCACATATATCTGCAAGATTTTCCAATTAATAAATACCAGAAAGGATGTTTTTTTCCAGTTAAGATTAGGAAAGAACTTACCAAGTTTCTAACATGTGCCAAAAATGAGTTAGCTGCATGAAATATGTTATACCATATAGTTTCTATGATGCCATTGTGAGGTAGACTTTATTGTCCTGTTTCCAGATACATAAAATGAGATTTGAAAACATGAGATTGGTTTCCAATCATACTGAGTAGATGATGGAATTAAGAGTCAGACTTTTAACTGTTTCCAATTCTCTGGGCTTTCCACCAGTGCCCATCCTCTTAATGAGTTTCTGATGATCTACCTCAGAAGATCTGGGAGCAGGGTAACAGTAACAATTCCTGGGCCCCACTGCTGGAATTTCTGTTTGGTAAGTCTGGAGGCAGTCCTTAACAAAGAACACCCCAGGATGTTGTTAGGGTCAGTCAGGTTTAACAATGTATTACGCTGCTAAGTCCAGTATGCCACACAAGAAAGTATGGGGAGTGGTAGTATCTTCTGTAATGGGTTAAAAGAAGGTGAGGACATCTGGGAAATCTCTCTCTCTCTCTCTCTCACAGACACACACAAACACACAAACACACATAGACACACAAACAATACACATAATCCAAGTGTCCAAAGTAGTGTTTGATGTATAACAGATCATCGCTATAAATATTTGCTAGATGGATGATGAAATTCATTAGTTTTCTTTGTAAGTAGATGGATATGCAAAATAGATTGGAAAAAATAGGTATGTCTCTGGGTCTACATTTTCTCATTTTTGGTGAGATGGTTTTAAATGTTTAATGTTTGGTGCAGATGTTGCAATTCAACAATATGCTGGTCCTTTTCACAGCTCTGTAATCTTTCTCCTGAAATTGTTAATGAAAGTTGGAAACAAACATATCACAGTTCAGTTCAAAATTGGGCTCCTCAGTCCCTTTGGTTCATTTCCTCCCAAATTCATGAATTCAGGAAGAGCTTGTCAACTCTGAATGAGACGACTGTGGCAAAGCAAATTTATGAATCCAATCAGAAATGAACAGAAGTGATTCCACTGGTTTGATGGATGTGCCTCAACAAATCCCTTCTTCCCATCGAAGCTGGGGGGTTGGAGGAATTTTGAAGAGAGGACATGAGAAATCTATTTGTGAGTGATATGGATCCCGAGTGAATGGGCCCAGAGGTAGGGAAGGCAGCAGTCTGCATCCATTAGCATCGCCAACATCTGTCCTCCCTTCCAGCCACCTCCACTGAGGCCCACTGACCACAGTCTGTCACTGGATCTAGTGCTCACATGTTCCACTTGAGCAGAGCACTCAACACTAATGTCAGGGTGAGCCCACACATTATAAGGGAAAATGTAACTGGGGCTGGGGAAACATACAGGGCAAAACTAGCAAATTTCTCCAGTGATGGCTACCAGGTTTCTAGAGGAATCCTGATCCTAGGAGATTAATTCTATGCTGCTAATAACCTTCTTTTCACCCTCAATATCTACGGGATTTGAAGTTGCATGAATGTGTGCCTGAGTTCAGTAATGCCCGAACTTAAGCCTGGAGATTTTCCCATACTTAGCCCGTGCCATTCAGGAATAGCCCACTTCTCGAAAAACTCACAATCTCGGGACCAGCAGTTAGCGTAATGGCTATGTCGCTGGACTCCCACATAGTCAACTGTGGTTCGAGTCCCGGACCCGGTGGCTTAAACTCACGCCGGGCGCGTGTGCGTGCATGCCCAGGATCCCTAGAGGAGAATGGAGGAGAAGGGATTGCGGCGTGGCCATCCCCCCCAGGGGATGCTTTCTCGCCTTCTATCTCTCTGTCTCTCTCTGTCTGGCAAGCGCATGTGCCCTATAGCAAAAACCGCTCCCAAAACAAACAAACAAAAAACCAAAACAAAACAAAACAAAAAAACCACAGTCTAAGCTGTTGGGGACTTTCGGTGTACCAGGTTTTGTGCTGAGTACTTTAAGGCATAATTTCTTTGAATTCTCACAATTACATAGGAATTCAGTACCCATATTCACAAATGGGGATGAAGATGTTCAAAGAAGTTAAATAACTTATCCAGGACTACACAGTGGGCATGAGGAGGACTGAGGCTACTGACTTCGTTGGAGTCTGAGCTCCTGCTCACCACACAGCACCATGATTTGAACCTGCACAACTATAGGAGCACCCAACCCCTACCCCCGCCCAGATTTGGCCTTTCAGCTCTTCTCTCTTCTCTGTCTCCTTTATCTCAGCCCAGACACTCTTATGACCCGTACTGGTTAGTCTTGGAGTCACCAGGCTGTTGTAAGGGTGAAGGGTGTGGGGTGCTTGGCCCATTGCATGGTGCTGGGAGGATTCACTCCCATTAGACCCCTCAACCTGTGCTATGGAAGGAATGGCTTCTGTAGAGCTCCTCACTGAGTAATTTCAATGAATATGCAGTTGAGTCTTCTCTGCTAGACTGATTCTGCTGTCTCAGAACACAACCTATGAAAGTATTACATGCCTCCATCCTTCCCCTGAGACTCAAGTGTGCCAAGAGCTTGAAGCCTACTGATCTCCCACCAAACCCATGCTCTGGGTATATTCTAAAGTACAGAATGAAGCTTCCCTTTTGTGTGCATTTAAGAAGGAAAATCCTGAGTCCCTTGAAGAAAGGCACTTCCTATGTGCTCCCTTAATGATGCACTCTCAGATCACACCTCATAGATGTCTGCCAGCCCCTTGTCCTGGCCTGTACTCTGTACAAACTGAAATCCCCTGGCTTTTTGGTTTACAATCGATGGAAAGCTTGGAGAGGGCAACTGAGAAATTTCCCTTCCAAGAGAGTTCTTAGAAAAGTCCAAGGAGAAGAAGGAAAGGTAAGAGAAGGGAACCAAGGCTGAGTGGAACTTACTTTGTACTGAGTTCTGCACTCCTTATGGCCCACACTACTCTAATAAGCCCCAATAATAAAGCTATATGCTGGGTATTATTACCCTCCTGAAACTCAGAACTTAAGTGACTTGTTTAAGATCATATAGGTTTGAATCTATATCTGTCAGATGATGGAACTTGGGTTTCCTCCTTTACCAGGCTGCCACATATGGGGAGGGATGATAGGAAAACAAAAGAATCTGGAAGAAAGGGGCATTGGAAAATTCCAATTCCAGATCAGAGAACATGCATCTGTTGAGATCTGAGATTCTAAATGACAGACTTAGGTCCTAGAAGCCTCCTTGCATATGCCCCTGAGTCTTTGTTTCCAGAAGACAATTATCAGGTGAGGCTTAGACACATGGTCTCCGCTGCCTGGAACCAGGGAAGGTCATCTCATAATTAACTTTGTGACACAATTCATTGGAATGAGAAGGGTATTCTTCAATTGTTTTGTGGTGCAGAACAAATGCCTCATTAATCAGAAACATATCAACCTGAGCCCAAGCACTAATAACGTGAGAGAGAGTAATGAGTTGGCATCACTGGGGACACAATCACAACCACATGCTCATTCTTCAAAGGAGCCTATGGCACTTGAACTTGAAAGATGGATAGTCATGGGAGGGATCAGAGTCAAGCTGGGCAAGAGATCAGGGTAGAGAGATGCAGAGAGGAGGGGAAAGGACAGGGCTTCCCCGGGGCTTTACATAAAGTGTTGGGAACGAATGGACAGGCACAGTAACTTTGAGGAGCATGGTTCTGAGGCTAAGAAATGGAGCACAAACCAGACTGACTTAGGGTATGGGACAGCCTTCTATACCCTAAGAAGCGAAAAGGCTAAGTAACAGATATACACCATCCTACGCTCTTGTTCCCCAAGGTGACATCCTTGGGTCTACTCAGATAAGAACCACAGAAATAAAGATGTAACCTCCAGCTCACATTCTGATTTCAGATCATAATAAGCTATGGCTTTATTTTTTCCTTTTCACCTTAATTCGTTCACTCATCTCTTCATCCATTTGATCAATGCACAGTCATTGTCAAGAGTCTTGATTTTGGTACTGGAAAGACATCAGGTAGATATAGCTACTCTGGTTATTCACAGTGATCAAAAGTTCTGATTGACTGCTGTGGTACTATAAAGTTCTATGTATGTATAAATTATCACACAATTGATGCATTTTACTTGCAAGCTAGAATTTAAAACACGAGATTTAATGAGGGCCAAAATAATAATTAGAATCATCTGAATTAACCTTAATCCCTTCATTCAAACATCGTGTGCTAAAACTTTCTGAAAAGGTTTTGTCCAAGACAACGCATCTGCTCTGAGACAAAGAAGGAACTGGGCCCCAGAGTCCTGATTCCTGGCTCCAAGCACTTTTCACTACATCATATCATGGAAGTTTCTGGGGTAGAAAGAAGGAGATCTTCCTGGTCATGATAGGGCTGGCCTAACATTTAAGAGACAGGCCTACTTTACCAAGAAGAATTACCAGCTACTTATTAGGCCGTGCAGGAAGGTGTTCTGAGCTTCTACATCCCTGGGTCTCTTCAGTCTTCCAAATCTTCCTCCCTGATCAGAGCCTGGCTTACATCAACATGAAACCATCTTCCCCCCACCAACCCAGAACTCAATCTCCAGCCTGATGGGGAGCTTCTCAGAACTACAAGGGACTTAGAAAAAGGCTTGGGGACTTTGGCAGAAAGGACTGAAAGGCTGACAAGGTTCACAGGAGTCCAAAGCAAAGTAATGTTGTCTGATGGAAACCTCCCATGAAGTGAAGACTTGTTACTTGAGGAGAGAATTTTCTTAGTGACTGGAGTGGGGGTAGGATGAATGCTGTACTTAGCACCATATTAGGACCAAGTTTTTAATTTTATTTTTGAGAAACAAGACTAACTGGCTGTGGAAGGGACCAAATCTATTCAGCAGTTTTCATTTAGTCCTTATTTTTCTGCTCTCCTTAACTTTTTTTTAAACTAATGGGTCATTGGAGGAGCATGGTTCTGAGGCATGATGCATTTTTACATAAAAAAATACATTTTTCCAGATTGGTGTATCATCTTCAAAAATTACAAGTTACTTGTATGCAACACTATCAAACCAGTAAGACAGCATTTACGCACCCATCATTTTCAGGATCGTTGGTAACTTGGGCATATTTCCCCCAAATAACTTTGCCTCCTTATGTCACAAGGCCCAACTTGCTCACATTCACTTCAATGACAGTGCCTTCAGTGATAAAACCCAAAGTTGTATATAGTGGGGATGAGGGATTCTTCTTTATACCAAGTATTGGCAGGCAAAAGGTGGCTTTCAGTTCAAGATGTATTATGTGGGCCTTCTTGTAACGTAAGCCCATTGGCCTAATGAAGCTTTCATATTTAGGTCGTTTTCTAGTAAAGCCATCTCCAACAAAGCAGACTTTTTAAACTATCACCTTCCATGCCTTCTTTCTCTTTCCTGTTCAAATAACTTTTAATACTTCTGTTTCTCCTTGGACTCAAACTTTGGGTAGAGGGACTTCCCATTTTCCTGCTTTCTCTTTTCATTTTTGTTTAGTCATATTGGAAACTACTTTAGCTCAGGACTGTCCTTCTTTGCCCAACAGATAGGCAAGTGCTGCTCCTTGTTAAGTCTTTTCATCATTCTTTTGTTTGGTATTCTTCTTTTCATGCATCTTGATAGTCTTTTTCATTTGTATTCTCTCAGCATGGCACTGTTGATGATAGAGCTTAGCCTTCAGAACAGTCATCTTTTTTGCCTTCTTTGAATGTTCATGAGCTTCTCGACTTTCCTTCTTTCTCTTTTTCTCATGGTAATCCAAACGGTATCCATAGCGTTTATGATGTAATTCAATATATTCATTTTGTGGCATGGTGGCTGCTGCAGAGTCACGAGGAGCAGCCTCCCAGATGCAAAGAAGTTGTCAACTTTCTGGTCTCCGAGACCCACAAGCAGACCCAATGCAGTCTGGAATGGAAAAAAAATCATCTCCAATATATACATTTAAGGTGTACAACATGCTGTTTTGATATTCATATCTATAGTGAAATGATGACTACGACTAAGAAAACCTATAAACAATCGTTGACTTTTGAGCATTCTTACATTTTCTTCTTAAATTCTCTTCTTTATTCTACTCCCTCACTATTATTTAAGAGGTGAGGTGTGTAAGTTCCTGATGTTTTTCAACTCCCTACTCTTTTCCCATTCTTTTCTTTCAAGGGCTTAAAACTATTCTATATTTTGTCTTCAACATTGACTAAAACAATGTTTCATCTCTTTTAATGTACAAATTCCTCACAAATGGCTTGTTTCTTTCAAGGTCTGTTCCCTGTCTAGCTCTGGTTTCACCTTTCCCCAGTCTCCTTGAGGGGGTCTGTATCCAGTCCTCCTATGAACATACTTTATTATTTCTTGCACCTAGGCATTTTCTCATATGACATGAGTTTATAGAGGAGAAAACCAAGGCTCAGAGAGATTAGTTATTTACCCAAGGTCATGTGATTATTGAAAGAAAGCTAAAACTCTACTTCAGGGCCATGTGACTTCTTGTAGCCTACTTACTCTCCCCATGGAGTCTTGTAGGATCAGGTAGGATGCAGGCTAGAGTGATTTCAATAACCAGGACTTCATCCAACATGGTATAATGTACTTGTGACTTTTTGCCCTACCAACAGGCAAACTGAAATTAATTCCTAATATCAACTCTTGCTCTAGACTTTACATATGTAAAGGGGAGGTGAGGCTCACTGATGCCCCTGGTGGTGATTTTGCCCTATCTCACTGTGTCCTGCCTGGCAGGGGTTCTTTGTGCTTCACTAGAGAGCAAGAGGAAATACCTATTTCATCTTTACTTTCTTTCTCCTTCCTTCCTCTATATTTTCCCTTTGACTTATCCTGTTTCTTCTCCTCCATCTTCTTCTTCCTCTCATCCTACCTCCTCTTTTCATCCTTCTCCCCTTATTTTTTCCTCTTTTTAAAAAATTCTTCTTGCTTTGATTCCTATAAATGCGTGTTTTTACTTTTCCTCACAGT
>NW_006159538.1:3084781-3097663 GCF_000334495.1 Tupaia belangeri chinensis | reverse complement strand
AGCAGGACAGCCTTTTTGACCCTGATTCTCGTTAGTCCTTGGCACCCCATATGTTAGAGCAGGAAATCAATGGCCCCTTTCTTCTCCTCTGCTTCTCATTTCCAGTCTTTTCATAAATTGGCCTCATCCTACAATACTATGCAGTATGGAAGGCTTTTGATCTGAAGTCAGGACACTTGTGTTTACAATCAGGGCTTGCCTAGTTACAGCCTATGAGATCCTGGGTAATTGACTTCACAACTCAGTCTTTGCTGCCTTGCCTCATAGAACGGATAACTAAGACCAATTTCCTGGACTGTAAGGACAAGAGACAAGAAACTCTAAAAGCATTACGGTTGGCTACAATGTGTCCTCTAAACCACAAAAATCTGGATCATCTGCTCCTTCTTGAGGGCTTCCTGTCATCTTCTGTGCTACCATTGCCCAGCTTCTGTTCTAGGTGGAACTGGTCCCCACTGTCCTCTGCCCCAACATAGCATCGTCATCACCACATTTGCACCTTAGCCCATATTCCACCTGCTCATTGGCCATTATTCAAAAAACAACTACTGTTTAAAGGCTACCAGAAACCTTTCCTATAGTTGTCTACTTGAACATCAGCATTTCTCTGAGATTCAAACTCCACTCCGTACTTATGACTGAAGGCTTTTCTAGTCCATCAGTGTAAATTCTCTGCAGCACAGATGACACTCAATCAATACCAGATGTATTGACTTCTCAAGTTCTACAGAGCCCTGGTTTAGCTCTAGTACTGGGGAAGTAGAGGACTAAAAAGTCTATAAGCTGTGTCAACTCTCTTCTATCTTTGTCTGCAGAAACGCATGAAAGCATTAGTGGATAAGACAGAACTGGCTTTGAACTCCAACTGCATGATCTTAGGCATATTACTTAACTTCTCTGATCCTTAATGCCTTTCTTTAGAAAATAGAAATATTGAGAGTACCTACCTCATAAAGCTGTTGGAGAACTGAGATCATGGTTATTAGGTTCATCCAAAAATTAATGATAGATTATTTTTTAGCTCTGTCATCTCTAGTATCTTCCAGGTGATTACTCTGACATGATTCTCTTCCTCACAGAGTAGATAGCAGTCTCTGACCCATGAGCATTCTTTCCTTCTTAGAGATAGACATCTGAGGGGAACTGGGGAATCTGTAAGTATGGGGTGTGCAAGAGGTGAAAGGCAGTAGTTAGAAGGGTGATGAGCTTTCAATCCAGTCCTTTAGAGGTGAGTTTGTTGCTTCTTAATTCTAAGGACATTTTGGCAGGCCCTCACCGCCCCCCCATTTCCTCTTACCATGTTATGGGTACAACAGGCACTATCACTGCACACCTATTTTTACTCCACCCTTGAGCCCAGCCCACATCAAGATGGCCCTAGCAAAATGTCCACCATTATGCCAAAGGACACAATGCTCACACCAAAAGGAGGCTGCTGGTGTGTCAACAACCAAGCAATTCCAGTAAGGGGCAAGCACAAAATAGCAGACCAAAACACATGTAGGTGTCAACACAGGAGCTATAGCATGACAGCAAGGCAGGTCAAGTGATGCCACCAAAGATCTTAGCAGACAGGGTGCTGACCTCCCCATGGGAAGGAAAGTACAGCCCCCAGGAGCACACAGCATGTCCTTTGAGTCTCAGATTTGTGTTCCAGCTGGTTTGTTAAAAAAAAATACACGTGCACAATGAGAAGGAAAAGAGAAGTCACTCTTGTTTGTTGTTTTTTATTTATACCCCAGAGGGTGTATGCAATTGCCAGCGACAGACACAGAGGGAGAGGAGGAAAGCATGCCCCCAATGGGACAGGGTCACGCCCAAATTTCTCTCTATTTCTTCCTCTTGTTGGGATTTGGGGCACACATGCACACATGCCTGGTGTGTTTTTTAAGCCACTAGGGTCAGAATTTGAACCATGATCAGCCATGTAGGATCTGGTTTCCTTAACCAGTAGGCCATGGAACCAGCCTTAGAGAAGCAATTCCTGAGTACCTGCAATGTGTTTGACACATTTATATGCCTGTTATTTTGCTTAACCATCAATAAAAATATTGGGAATAGCTCTGTTTGTTGAGGCTCTAACCTCATCCCCTACATTCTTCTCTGCCCTGCCCTTACTCTGCTTCAACATGCTGGTTTTCATCCTGTGCTTTAAACATTACAACCTCACATTTACCTCAGAGCCTTTGCACTTGCTTTTTCCTCTGTCTGGCATATTTTTAGCCCAGATATTCATATGGCTTGTTCCCTTCCTCCTTCAGTTCTATACTAATATAAGTCATTTTCTCAGAGAGGCCTACCCTGAGAACCCTGTATGGAATTACAGCTCCCCATCGTAATATTCCATATCTCAATCTTCATTTTTCTTCTTCCCTCCATGGAAATTATGGAATGAACACACACACACACGCATTCATCCTTTATTTGTCACCCTTCACTAACATCTAAGTCCCTTCGAGGCATACCAGGATTATGTATCTGGCATTTAGAACAACATTTGGCACATATCAAATAATTTTTTATGAAAAGAACAGATGAGTGGATGAAGGAATGGGTGTGAATTTCTTTTGTCATTTCGTCAATAAGGAAACTGATGCTCAGAAAGATAAATCCTGTGTCCTACTGAGTCCAGCCAGTGAGTGTGGAGCCAGGGGCAAAGCTTGGTCTGCCCAACTTTAGAGCAGCCACACCCTTTTCCTACCTCTGGTGTCCAGGCAGGTATACTAGAGGTGACAGGGCAGAGGACTAGGCCAGGCCGAGGTTACATGAGAAAGAGAGGCTGAGGCGTTCCCAGGAACAACTTAAAGAACAACGTTTAGAACATATTTTCACAAACTGTCAAAGCTGAGAAAGTTTAGGCCACAGTGATCATATTCAAGGCCAAAAGTGACCAGCTATGAGGTTAATGGTAATGTGATCCCACGTCTTTCTCTGTGAGAATTACATAATAGTATCCACCCCATTTTATAGGTGGCTAATCAGATGCTATTTGAAACATTTTTCCACAGCCACTCTGAGACCCTTGTCCCAGGTCCCTTCCTTTGCCCCACTGTGTTTTTCGCTGGGGCCCAAACCCTTCTGGACACTTGGGAAAGCTGGTGTCAGGCTATTCCCCAACTGGCAAGGGCAACCCACAACCAGCATCATGAACTCACCCTGACATGACAGGGAACCAGCTGCCAACTTGGCTCTGAGCTCTAAGCATGTGCCAGCCTATGTCAGCATGGTCCCTGACGGGCCAATCAGCTTATTTTCTCCAGATGCAGAGAGGTCCTGGGACTCCCCGTGACAGGAAACAAAGAGGTTTTATCCTGTGAAAAATCACAAAGGGCCCTCATTTGAATTCCTTATCTCTCACAAGTGTGCAGAGATACTAGGATCATTCCCATTTATCCGGCTTGGGAGTAAGAGGGCTGATGGCAAGAGTAGCTCTTGGCCTCAATCCTGAGGATCCGCGAGGGCATCCCCTGGTCCATGTGACAAACCACCTTGGCTAAGGAAGAAACTGTGTTAATCTGGAAAGGAACTAGATGGAAATCTGTTTGTTCTGACTGTGAAGGAAGTGTTTACGAAACTAACAAGGAATATAAACAAGAACTGGAGGGGAATGCAAGCGCCTCTAAGTGTTCTTGATATGCTAATTACAAATTATGCTTATCTTTTTGTATTAAAGCAGGTCCCCTCAGGAATTTATATGTGAGCTAGTTGCAATAAGTACTTGAAAGACATTAGATGATATTTCTTTAAAAATACACTACAATTCAGGCAAGCACTGACATCTATTTACTCACTTGTCCATTTATTCAATAAATATTTACTAAACTCTTATTCCACAACAGGAACTATATGAGGTACACGGGGGAACAATAGCAACTGAAATAGAAGAGCCAATCCCCTCCCCACGCCACCTGCCCCTGGAGCTCCTGCTCTAGCCAGGAGACTGTTCTGGTTAGACAGAGATGGCACAGCCTGCTACAGTTTGAGAAGCAGAGTGAGGGCATCTCAGAAAGCTAGGGGAGCATGCTAGCCTACAGATATAGGTGCTAGGTCTTTTTAGGCTTTGCTTGCAATGCCAGAGAGGTCCAAATTCAGACCCTAACCCTGCCACTTCTTAGCTATATGGCATGAGTGAGTCTTACATAACCTTGATGAGCTGAAGAGGATTACTCTATACAATAGAATTATTCATTTGAACTTCATGGGATTGGATGAATTAAATGATTCTATTTAATTGTACAGATTAACTAATGGGCATAAAATACTTGTCTCAATACAGAAACAGCATGTGGTGGCCTTTATTATTATCAACTTCTGTCTGTAAAGTGCAAGAAATCTCATGATATCTTGAGCCTTAATGTTGTTCCTCTTAGCACATGCAAACTCAAACATATATTTTTAAATGGATGTGTTTGTGTGTCAATGTGCATATGCCTTCATCACACACAAACACATTTATCCATGAACCTGCAAGATTTGTATCTCCACACGTACAAGCCATGTACATATCCACAGGCACACACACTCCGAGGGCAAATTCCTTTTCTGGGCTGGCTTCATACCCATAAGTCCTCGTAGTCCTCCTCCAGATTATAAATATAAAGAACGTGGGGACAAGTTGATTTTCTTCTCTGGTTCCTCAGTTCCCTCAAGAACAGGGATGGACATAGTGATCTTTAAGATCCTTTTTCTTTCTTTCTTTCTTTCTTTCTTTCTTTCTTTCTTTCTTTCTTTCTTTCTTTCTTTCTTTCTTTCTTTCTTTCTTTCTTTGCTTTTCCTCTCTTGTTCGTATGTATTTATTTCTTTTTTATCTCCATGGTTCACTGTTTTTCTCCATTCCACACTTACCCCTCCCCCTCCAGGAAAACACTCCAAGAAAATCCCTGTGAATCTGAGTTGGCTCAGATCAGAAATTTTCCCTTCTACACATAAAGCTGTGAGTCTTGGGATGACATGGGGGTTTCTACTCTTACCTTGTATGGAATGCCAGGACTTAAACTACACAGAGGAGGATTTTTCAAGCTTAATCATTGTTCTTCTGTTGGCTTCATCATGCCTTCATACTGGAAGATGGGGAAGCTGTCCTCCTTGGCTATGAAACGGGCAGGTGGATTTCTGTCAGACCTCCATCTAGGGCCCGCAGCTGAGCATGGACAGAAATGCACGTGCTTGCATTCAGAAACATGCACATGTGCTGTCACGCAACCCACTGGTTTGTTTCTAGTTGCCAGAGAGTGTGTACACCTACCAGAGAGAGGCAGAAGGAGAGGGAGAAAGCACCTCCAGTAGGGCATGGTCACATCATATCCCTATCATTCATTTTTTATTCTGTTGGGGTTTGGGACATGCTTGCCCCTTCTGCCAACCTCTTTTTTTTTTTTTTCCAAGCTGCCAGGGTTGAGATTTGAACCACAGGTAGCCATGTAGGATCTGGCTCCCTTATCTACTAGGTTATGGGGCTGTGCATTCCTTTTCATTTTTTCTGCTCTTCTCTTTCTGCAGCCCTTTGGTCCCATTACTTTAAGTTCATATGCAAAAAGACAGGCCTTGGGTAGAAGAGCAGGTTGTATTTTGCTTCTTGGATGATGCTCTATTGTATTCTCATGGGGTCTTTATTTCTTACCAAAGTAAACCTGAAGTTCTTGTTTTCAGTCCTCCTTTCAGGTATTCAATGGATTATGACCTCTAGTAGAAAGGACACAGCCAATCCTCGATGTCTCTTCTCAAAAGCAGCTGGGAATAAACATTCTGATACCATTGTCCTTCCACCCTCTGCTCTCCTGTGCCTCCTGCTGCCCAAAGCCAATCCAAGCCAGTAGGCAAGGAGCCCATGACCGTGGTTCAGCATTTTGTTCAGCAGACTTCCAGGACACAATGAGGTGAAGGAGAGCAGAAGGCAGATTTCAGGGCTTCAGGCAGCAGGTATTGGTAAATGGGACATACCTTGCTTGAACTGCTTGTCTTCCTCATTAGCCTATAAGAGACTTTTTAATGGGGGATATGGTTTTCACTTTGTAGCCCGGTCCCCAAGTTCAAGCCCTGACAAATACAAAAGGCTTAATCCATTCCGATGAAATGAATGAGTGTAGGGAGGGTGACTAGATGGATAATTAAATAACTAAATGACCAAATGATCGAACAAATGAAGGTAGGGTAACAAAAGTTTTTCCTATTGGAGTTCTTCAGATGAGCTGCTTTGGTAACTACTTAGGAACAATTTGTAATTAATGTAGTAGAAATTCTTCTAAAGGCCTAGAAAGACTTTGTCTGTTCTGCAGCTTAAGTAGCCTGCATGGAAGCTTGTGTACATACAGGATAAAATTGCTTCCTTCATAGCAGAGATTAAGCACCTCCCACCTCCTGTTCCAAAGATCTCCAATTCTGAATTAGGAGAGACATGAATTAATGAGTTCTTCGTGTTACAAGAAAAACCTCTTTTAATAACTGGGAGTTAAACAGAGTTTGGATCCCTGCTGATCTTATTGGCAAAATTAAATAAAAGCGACATTCTGCTGGCCCAAGCAAATTAGCAGCCAGCCTGTGTAAAGGCTCAGTTAACCCGCGACATTGTGTGATGTATTACCCATTGTTTGACGTACTTTCATAAGAGCAAGACGAAGTGTCCCATCCTTTAGACTCTGGTAATGTGCCTCATTGTTAAATTCAATAGGAAAAGCGATTCATACTGTGGTATGATTGAAAAGAAAATTGAATCCTTTTGATGTTATAAATGTGTCTATTACTGCGTGTGCACACAAATTTTCCATGGAAATTATGGTGAAAGTAGTGATTCTCCTCGAAAAATGCATTAGTGTTGACACGTTCAATTTTATCTGCATCAGAATATAAATACCCTTTAACCATGGTCAAATTGTGCGGAATGTATATATCGCATCTGCATAAGTCACTTGTCTATCCATCTATTGAAAACAAAAATGCATCGTGCTCTCAGAGCTATGCTGGTGCTCCATTTGCAGTTTTCAAAATATATATTATTAAAAGCATCGGTGCAGGTTTTGTGTGAGAGTCTAATTTGAAAAAACAGTTTCATAAAGTAAAGGTCTGTAATTTCATGTGCTGGTTACACAAAGCTTTGAGAGACTCTGTGGGCTGTTGTCTTCGTGTCATGCCAGCACTGGCAAACAGACCATTATTGGCCATGCACTGACCAAGTGGTCATGGAACCTTCTGTAAGCAATTAGGTGATGTCAGGGACACTACTAAGCTTGGTTCCATGGTTTCAAATGCCTTTGCATACAAGCCAAATGAGGATAGTAAAATGCCTGCTACCTCTTCCCTCCTTCCCCCTTGCCCCTACCCCTTTCTCTTCTGCTTCTCCATTCTCCTGTCTCTTCCAAGGTGTGAACATGAAGGGATTCCTCTTTTCTTTGGGCTTCAGTCACCTCTTCTGCAAATCAAGGGAATGATACCTATTTTACTCAGAGTAAAATGTTTGATACTATGTGTTCAACATTAGGCTTTTACTTTTATTGTTATCTTTTGTTTCCATCTCTATATCAGTCAGGTTTTTTTTAATCAAACACAGTCGAAAGTTCAACATAAATTGCCTTAAGAAAATTTATTGCTCTTTTGACATCCCCTCCCCCAAACTGAAATGCAGGGGCAAAGCTGGCTATGAGTACTGCTATTAACATTGGGTCCCTCTCCGGACCCTAGCTCTTCTCTCTTGGTGTTGAGTTTATCCACAAACTCAGGGTGCACCCTTCTCTGGAGACAAGATGACTGGATCCTCATTTATATCCTTCTTATTCCAAATGTGTAGCAATACATGAAAACACGACCATGTGTTTGAGCCATATTCCTGAATCTGTCTCTCCTTGGTCTCCAGTAAGTCAATGTCCATTCCTGAACCAATTAGTATAGCCAGAGGCATCTGACTTTGATCAGCTTGGCTGGGGTCATCTAAACTTGGGGTGAAATCCTTCCATGGCTTATGAACTGGGAGTGGGAAATGGGTAGTTATTCCAAGAAAACAATAAGCCCCTGTTATTAAAAGAAGGATAAACATGCACTGGAGGAAACAGGGAGACATATTCACTTTTATGTTTATATAATTCCTGCTGCCTGAAATATCAACTTTTCTTTGTCAATGTGGGGAATCCTTCAAAGATCAAGCTCAACCTTTCTTCACAGAGCCCTCCCAAATCTTTCCCTGACCTCTGTATTCTCCTAGCACTGAAACGTACTACTGCTACAGAATCTGTCATATTTAGCCCCACCTCCAACAAATATTTGCTGAACATCTATTAAGTACAAAGCACTATCAGGCTTATTTCCACTAAGTTGTTGGAATACCAGGCTCTAAGTTCCTGCCACATGCTGGAAGAGAAACCTGAAACAAAATCAAAGATGGGGCAGTAAAAGAGATGTCAAGAGGGACCAGCAGTTAGCATAATGGCTATGTCGCTGAACTCCCATGTAGCTGACCGCAGTTCGAGTCCTGGACCCAGTGGTTTAAAGTCACACTGGGCGTGTGTACGTGTGTGCCCAAGATCCTGAGAGGAGAATGGAGGAAAAGGGATTGTGGTGTGGCCATCCTCCCTGGGGGTGATTTCTCACTTTCTATCTCTCTGTCTCTCTGTCTTTTTGGCGAGTGCACGTACCCTATAGCAAAACAAAAGACTCTTCAAAAAAAAAAAAAAAAAGAGAGAGAGAGAGAGAATAGCAGAAACTAGAGAAAAAAGTGACAAAATAACAGACTCTTTTAGGAGGCCATTGGCCATAATTGGATGTGGCAAATTCTGCCTAGTTCCTGAAGAGATTTGGGGACCAGGAAAGATCCTTGAGTGCTCGAAAGAACAGCCGCCAAAGTACAAAACCAAGTTGGTGAGGATTTGAAGCAAGCAGCCTTTCCACAAAGAAGAGAGTGAGTAGGATGCAGGGTAGGGGTCCCCACACAGTCAGGAGATCAGGTACATGGGGCCCAGGAGAGAGGCCGGTCTTTTAAGGAAGGATCTTGGTCTTGGAGCTGCCTGCCTGAGCTTGACTATCAAACATTAGCCCAGACGTTCTCATTCAGTGCTTTCAGGGACAAAGCTTCCAGGATTTCAGGTCAAGGTTGGCCTTTCCATAAACCTCTTTCCCCTTACTCCTATTTTTCATTCTCTTTGTCCCTTACTCTATCCCATATCCATATGAGTTGGGTTCCTTTGGTCCATCTTTTAGTTCTTGTCTCATGTTCATTCTTCAGGCAGATTTATTCTCCCTTCACCCCTCCCTTGCTTGGTTCTTCTGTGTCTCTTGCCTTATTTACTCATGAGCTTACTCTGCTTTGGGATACTTTGAACAACTGATGTGCTCAACTTAGACATAGTCCTGAGGTCATATACTGGTACCTGTTTCCTGCCCTTCCATTCCCTCCCATAGCTCATTAGCTATCAGTGCAATGCTTGAAATGGTTTCTCTGACAGAGAAACAATAAGCCCACTGACCAGCTCTGTGAGCATCGTTGATAAAAGCCTGAAGCTGCCAGAAGGGAGCATATGTGGGGTTAGAAAAAAGGAATCCGACATGGGTTTGAACCCCAAATTCACTATTGGTTAAGTCACAAGTGTTTCTTTTGCTTATATTAGAACTATTAGGTCCTTAGGAAAGTCATGATGTATTTTTCTGTTATTCTATGAAAAAAATAAGTCATGACTTTTCTGACATGCCAATATTTAGTCAATAAATGTTGATTCTTTGCTTTGAACATCCCATTATTGAGGGTTTTGGAGATAATCCTGGTGAGCCAAATAGCTTCACACGCATCTTCCCCATCTGAAAGTCACTTCTAGTGGACAGGGACCATGACTCTTGTTTCAATAAACTGAGTACTCACTGCAGTGTCTGGAACCTAATAAATATTAAACATGCCACTCCCCACTGTGGCTCCTTTCAGGGACACTTTAACTTATTTTCACATAATAACTTGACTCTTGGCAAAGAGTAATATAGTTATTTCAGTGGATCCTCAGGATAATAGCACTAAGAAAGCACTTTGTGTTACTACAAGGGCTTAATGTACCCTTATCCTAGACTGAATCATCCCTTTTAGGAAGCTTTCTCAGGGACGTGGGGCCTGTTCTTTCCTCTAGGCTAGAACCTCTACTAACTATCTACCCCTCAATATGTGCCCCCATTAGGTCCATCAGGAGCCACCAGAGCAGACCAGTTTATTGAATCAGAAACGCTATGAGCTAGAGAGTTCTTCGATGTCACTTTGTCTGATTCCTTATTTGACCCAAGCATCCTTGGCCAGTGGCTGACCAGACACACTGCTTATATACTGCCACAGACAGGGAACCTACTCTATTTTGAAACAGTCCATTCCACGCGTAGCACAGGCCTGCCTGAGCTTGTATCTGCTTCTCCTCAGTTTCTACCCACTGGCCTTGATTCTACCGTTACAGGTTTCCTAAACTGGTATCAAGGTCATCGATTCTCTCAGCACATGTTTATTGGGTATCTATACACCAGTACTAATCAGGTGCCCGAGATAAATGAGTGATGAAAACACACAGAAATCCTGCCTTTGTGCAGGGAATATGGAGGAAAAATTCCAGGCTGAACAAACAACCATTGTAAAGGCCATTGGGGTTAGAGTATGTTTTGGTTATTAAAGAAACATCAAAATGAGTAGTGTGACTGAGAAGAAGCACAGAAGGAGGTGACATCAGAAAGACATCAGGGCCAGATTGTGGAGGGACTGGTAGGCCATTGTGAGAACTTTTGCCTTTATTCTTCAACCCACCATCCAAGTCCTAAGTGACCCCCATGTGACGAATAATTGATTACCAGTTGTGGAGAAAATGGGTCTAGAATTTAGAATTTAACTTTTTTCAGGAATCCTGAGTACTCACCAAATTGCCATTTTCCCCTCACTGACTTTCTAGGCTATGAAAGTGGATTTCTCCTTCAGTATACTATTAATAATTCTTATTTGCCAGTTATCTCTGCTGAGGCACTGATGCCCTGGCATAGGCTATCACTCCTGAGTGATGGCGAGAGACAAGGATAAAGTAGTGAGTAGAGTTTCATGATCAAGAACAGTGTCTGTGAGTCACAGTGCAGAGTTTGAACCATGGCATTGACACTATCTATACAGCACTGGGTAGTTACGTATTTGTTCTGCGTCTCATCTTCCTCATCTGTAAATTGGAACAAGAATACATATTCCATATGCCCCATATTATATTGTGTAAAGGTTGTCTAGCATAGAATAATTCCTCACTAAGTAATTACTATTATCATGCTGGTCATTATTTTTAAATACCAGGAGGTGTATGCATGCATATGAGAAAGAGGGGGTGGAGAGGACAAGAAAGAGAATCTCCTACTGGTCATGCTGCAATTCTTTTTTTCTCTCATTCTCCATCTTGTCAGACTCTTAGGCATGCACATGTGCCTGGTGTGTTTTTTAAGCCATCAGGAGTGAAACCCAAACCTTGGTCTTCCATGCGGGATCTGACTTAACTGCTATGCTACAAGGCCAGCACATAAGCTGGCTATGTCTTGCCAATCCTCTCCACTTAGAGTTGGAACACAGTTCTTTATCCCCTGCCCTGGCAGGGGTCCATTTCTCAGAGCTGTGATGCTGCTCATACTTGACCTCAAGGTCATCAATCCCTCAAGTTGAGGCTGCCTCTTACTCCCATTCCATTCATCCCCAATACCTGACTTGGACCCTATCAGTTCTTATAGCCAGTCTGAGATATGCCCAGTGTCACCAAATGTATTTGGACGTTGGCCACTCATCTTCACTGGGAAACAACCTGAGAATTGTCTCTTTCCTGCTCACATTGGTTCCTTCCATCCTATCTAAACCCCCATTCCCATTCTGTCAGCTTGGTTGGAGCCAGCAGGGCATATAGGCATGCCTCAGCATCATGCCACCTGTCTGCCACATTCTCCCTCACCCAGAAAGCAGCTCCTTTGGGTGCTGTGTAAGTAGGAAAATCCTTCCTTAGACTCCCTCATACAGATCTCTAGCTCACCTCTAGGATAAAACTGACCAGGTCAAAGGCCCATCCTTGGAGGAAAAAACTCCTTCATGGCATTTCTCTGCCTCCTGTTCCTTTCTCTCTCCCTCCGTATGGTAGTTTCTCCCTCTCTCCCCCATGTGTCATGTGAGCATTCCCTTGCAAATTGTTCGGAATCCAAGTCTGGGTGGGATATTTACCCAGAGCGAATTATGGCTGGATGCATTCCTATGTCAACATGTGCCACGCTCATTTCTTATAAAGTAGTTCATTATTCTGTGGGGCATAAATAGTATTACCAGATTGATATGATTAAAGCAAGTGAGTCATTAATTAGCATCTAATTAAAAGAGATGAGTTACATACCCATGTACAGTAGCTAATGTTATGTTTTCCTTGAAAAATAAATGATTAAGTGTACAGCGATTGTGTTTTTAAAGAAACTACACCAAATCACGTGTTCAGTTCTCTAGGGATGCAGAGACAATGCTTGCCTTTGGGCTTCAGAAAACTGAGTTTGCTCCTCCCAAAGATGTGGTTGCCAGTGCAGGCTAGGGTTTTTCTAGTCGCAGAAAGCTGGATTGAGCTTTGCATGTTTTCCACAAATGTCAACAGGGAAGTCATCAAGGCAGCTTCCTGGGATCCAGGCTCCAGTGCTGTTTCTCCTCCTGTTCAACCTTCAACTGTGGTATCAACTCATACGCCCCAGTGTTAGCACATTCTTTATCTAATGTAATTCTCATGTAACTCATATTCCCATTTTATAAACCAGAAAACTAAACTCAGTTGCGGCCAATTCAATGACTAGAGAATTTCTGAAGAAACACCAGTATACATTCCTGATATCCAAACCAGACATTCAGAGACCTCTGAAATCTGGTCTTGATGTCTCTACATATATTTC
>NW_006159538.1:3078828-3084750 GCF_000334495.1 Tupaia belangeri chinensis | reverse complement strand
CTATTCTTTCCTTCCCATATTTTTCTCCAGCTGAACTGTTCACTGCCTATTTTCCCTAATATTATAATTCTCACACCAGCTAAGAAGACTTTTACCCTGTCCTCCACCTATTCATAGCCCACCTCAACTTCTGGACTGAACCATATTCCTCCTCTCAGTGGATTCTTAATAATCTATAATAGAACCTAAACTTGAAAAAAAAAATGTATTTCACTTGACTCAAACCCTCTACTATATGGACATATCTGTTATAACATTTTATAGCAACTAGATTTATATAATATTTTAAATCCTTTGGTGTAATTCCAACAATTTTCACAATATTTCCACCAGGAGTAGATGTTACTTTACAGCAAAACTTACTGTTTCTAGTTTTATTAGGCACTATCTCTGATTATCAGAGTAATACATGAGAGTGATCTGGAAGGCAGCAGAAAAAAAAACAATAATCAGTTCTACATAAGGGACTAGCATAAGAATAGGAAGAGAGTAGGTCAGCAAAGGTAATTTTTATTTATGTTTTACTTATAGATCACTCTTATATCCACAAAACAAAAAGAAACCTTGTGTGATGAAAAACAACTTATAAGTAAAAGCAACCCATTTCCACAGAAGGAGCCATATATATTTATAGGAAGAATAAATAACAAATGGAAAAAAATTCTCTTGAATGTAAATAACTGCTGTTAATGTTTGGAATTATTTTTCTACTTTGTTTTTATAAGATTCTGTGGTTAGATATCATGATATTGCATAAGATTTGTAAGTCCTTTTTTGCTGAGTATTTTAACATAGATGCTTCTGATATCATTAAAAAGTTTTGTTAACACTGATTAATTACAGCAGAAGGGGTGAAACATCAGCCACACAACCTTCTCCTATTGTTAAACATGCATGTTTCCAATGTTTTTTGCAGTATAAATATTGTTAAGGCAAACATCTGTTTTTAATTGGAGAGCTTAAATTATTTATATTTCTTGTCATAACTGGTATATTCATTTGTTCTTGTCCTGTTACGTTTATTGCATTTGATCCTTCCTAGCTATTTCCTATAGACCATCCCTGCTTTCATTATTTGTCCCCATGGTAATTTTCAAGGTACAGATGTTTTTAACTCTATTAAATGTGTCTTTCAAATTAATTAATTTTTTTTTTTTTTGGAGAGGTTCTTGCTATAGGGCATGTACGCTTGCCAGAAAGACAGAGAGAGAGAAAGCAAGAAGTCACCCCCTGAGGGGATGGCCACACTGCAATCCCTTCTCCTCCATTCTCTCCTTGGGATCTTGGGCACACACGCAAATGTGCCTGGCATGAGTTTAAGCCACCAAGTCCAGGACTTGAACAGCGGTTGACTACTTGGGAGTTTAGCAACATAGCCATTATTACTAACTGCTGGTCCCTCAAATTAATTTGTAATGATGACCTATTCAAAGTTCTCTCCTAAAGTGTCTAATCTTATTTCTCCAGTACAATGTTGACTAGGTAATCCTGCTGTTAATTTTATCTGTTGAGTTCCTAATTTTAGTTACTATATTGGTTTTGATTCTACAATTCCAATTGAATTTTTATTCATAGAATCTATTGTTGCTTTAAAGATATATTCTTTGTTTTATTTAAAAAATTATATTCATGTCTTTCATTAAAAGAAGCTGTGATATTAAGTACATAGAGATTTAGAGATTCTATATCTTCATGGAAGAATATGACATTTATCATAAATTGTATTTATTTAGCATATATTTGCCTTTAAAATGTCTTTGATATTATTACGCTCTTTTTCTATTCTTTTTTTTTCAAAGTTTACTTATTTATTTCCTCCAAGAAAAAGGGGAGGAAGAGAATCCACTCCTAGCTTTAGCCAGCTCTACACATAGACCACGCATGCCTGATATACTCAAGGCCTCTGGACTGGCACCAGGAGCCTTCCCTTATGGATGGGCCTTCCAGAGCATCACGTTTACTGCTTTACCACCATCCAGACCTTTCTCTTTTTCTGAAGTAAAAATAATCTGAAGTGAAATGATACATATATAAAATAACAATATAGAAAATATTCTCATAACTCCAGAGAATTTACCAGTGCTACTTCCAAGCCAATCTTTTCTAAATCCTGTTACTGTAGTCAAGTACTTTTGCTCATTTTATATACATATGTACAGAAATATCTCAAAGATGTTGAGATACGGTGATCTGAAACCCAAGGACACTAGGGTTCAGTTCCAGATCACCACAATAAAGCAATTATCACAAGGAAACAAGTCACACAAATTTTGGGGTTTCCTGGTGTGAAAGTTATGTTTACACTATACTGTAGTTCATTAAGTATGCAATGGCATTATGTATAAAAATGTCCATACCTTAATTGAAAAATACTGTATTGCTATAAAATGCTAACAGTCATCTGAGTCTTCAGTGAGTTGTAATCTTGCTGGCAGAGGATCCTGCATTGATTTTGATGACTACTGGCTGATCAGGTTGGGTGGCTGATGAAGGCTGGGATGGCTGTGGCAATTTCCTGAAATAAAACAATAATAAATTGTGCCACATCTATGGACTCTCTCTCTTGAAAGATTTCTCAGTAGCATGCAATGCTGTTTGAAAGCACTCAACCCACAGTAGATCTTTCAATATTTGAATCAATTTTCTCAAATCCTGAAGCTTCCTTATCAACTAAGTTTATGTAATATTCTAAATTGTTTGTCGTAATTTCAACAATGTTCACAGCATTTCCACCATGGGTAGATTTCATCTCAAGAAATCACTCTCTGGGCTAGCCACAGCGTCACAGCAGTAATGTGTCTCTTGTGATGTTTGAGCCATGGGGGAAATGCCAAATTCTTATCCCCAAGGTCTTTTTATACATACTAAGCATGCATATATGCACCCTAGACTCTTGCTGGCATAGGTGGGACTGGACCACACTGTAAGAACCTGCTGAGGGTTCCTGTTTCTGTCTCTCATGGAAGAAAGAAACTTAAATTATGGAAGAAAGAAAGTTAAAAAAGAAAAATCTCTGCACATCCATGAGAAGCAACTTATCATTTGTTTAAGTTTCATCATGAGATTGCAGGAATTAAATCACTTCTTCAAGCTCCACTTCTAATTCTAGTTCATCTGATACTCCTACTACATTGGCAGTTGCTCCCTCTACTAAAGTTTTGCAGTCTTCAAAGTTATCCAGGAGGGAGGAATCAACTTATTTCAAACACTTGTTATTGTGATACTTTGATTTCTTTCCATGAATCATAAAGTTCTGAATGCCATCTAGAATGATGAATCCTTTTTGGAAAGTTCTTAATGTACTACATCCAGATCCATCAGAAGAATCTCAATCTATAGCAGTTTTAACCTTACAAATATACTTTTTAGAGAATAGGACTTGAAGGAATATTGTGTTAGCAGGCATGAAAACATTAATCTTCTGCTACATTGCCATCAGAGCTTGTGGATGACCACTGTATCGTCAATGAGGAATAATATTTTGAAAAGAAATCTTTTTTTAAAAATGAGCAATAGATCTTTACAGTGGACTTAAAATATTTAGTAAGTCATGCTGTGAACAGATGAGCTGTTGTGTAAACTTTGTCACATTTTTTGAGCCCAGACAAAGTAAATTTATCAAAAATCTTATGAGTCCTCAGCTTTTCTAAATGGTAAATGAGTATTGGTTTCAACTTAAAGTTAAAGCTGCATTAGCCCCTAAGAAGAAAGTCAGCCTGTTCTTTGAAGCTTTGAAGTCAGGTATTGACTTCTCTCTAGGATGACAGTCTTATATAGCATCTTCTTCCAAAATAAGGCTGTTTTATCTGCATTAAAAATTTGTTGACTAGCAGGTAGTGTGGTGTTTAAGGCACTGGACTTTCACTTGGATGACGTCAGTTCAAGTTCCAAACCTGGTGGCTTTAAAATCACACTGGACACATGTGTGGTCAAAATCCCAGGAAGAGAATGAAGAAGGGATTGTAAAGTGACCATTCCTACTGGATGGGGTGATTTCTCACTGTCTTTCTCTGGTCAGTCTGGTGAGCACACATGACCTATGGAAAAAAAAAAAGGTGTTGATTAGCGAAGCCACCTTCACAATTTATCTTAGCTAGATATTCCACAAACTTGCTGCGACTTTTGCATCAGTACTTGCTGCTGCTTTGCCTTACCATGTTATGTTATGTTATGGAGGTGGATTTTTTTCCTTGAACATCAAAAACCAATCTCTGTGAGCTATATACTCTTCTTTTGCAGATTCCTCATCTCTTTCAGCTTTCATACAATTGAAAGTTAGGGCTTTACCCTGGGGTAGGCTTTGGCCTTAGGGAATATTGTAGCTGATTTGATATTCTATTTAGAGCACTATAACTTTCTTTGTAAATTTATTTTTCATTAGTATTCATACATTAAATCACTATACATCATTTAGATTGTGAAGAGACTTTACCTAGCACGATATACACCTCAGTCCAGCTCAGTCGAGACCACCATACACATCCTTGTCAACAGATAGTAAGACTTATCTGTGTCCCACAAGTGTCTTACCTCTCCATTTTCCCCCAGATTTCCTACACTCTTCCCCTCCCACACTCTCTTTCCACTTTGTTTCTAGTGTCCATTACAATTTTTAATACTTTTATGTTCTCCAGTCTTTCTGTCTCTACCATAGAGTGCAGAGAGTCGGTGTATGTTAAGTGGAGACACACAAAGTCTCTTTCATAGCCTGACTTGCTTCACTCAGCACAAATCTTCCATATTCATCCACTTTCTATCAAATTCCAGGGCCTTCTTGTTTTTTCTTTTTTTATGGCTGAATAATATTCCATAGAGTATATGTGTCACAATTTTTCAATCCACTTATCTGTTTGTGGACATTTGGGTTGGCTCCATGTCTTAGCAATCAGGAATAATACTGCAATGAAAATAGTTGTGCAAGTGCTTTTCTGACCGAGTGCTCTCCTGTCCTACCACTCCTGGGTAGATATCCGGGAGTGGAATTGCTGGATCATATGGTAGTTCTATTTGAAGGTCTTTGAGGAACCTCCATATTGTCCACAGTGGGTGGACCAATTTACATTCCCACCAACAGTGTAGGAGTGTTCCCCTTTCATCACATCCCCTCCAGTGCTTATCATTATTTGTTTTTTTTAATCTTTGCTATTCTGACTGGGATTAGGTAGTGTCTCATTGTGGTTTTGATCTGCATCACCCTTACAATGAGAGATGTTGAGCATTTTTTCATATGCTTTTTGGCTATTCATATGTCTTCCTTAGAGAGTTGTTTATTCAGCTCATTTTCCCATCTTCTAATTTGGTGAATCATTTTCTTCCAGGTAAGTTGCTTGAGTATTCTGGTTATCAGTCCCTTATCTGAGGCACAGTTAACAAAACTTCTCTCCCATCCTGAGGGTTGTCAATTCACACTAATTACAGTGTCCTTTGCTGTGCAGAAACTCTTTAATCTGATGTAATCCCACCTGTCTATTTGGGGGATTATTGCCTATACTTTGGGGGTCTTGCTTAAGAAGTCTTTGCTTACCCCAGTGTCTCTCAGTATTTCCACAGTGTTTTCCACCAGTAGTTTTATAATTTGCAGTGTTAGGTTTAGATCTTTGATCCACTTTGAGTTGATATTTGTTAATGGTGACAGATAAGGGTTCAGATTCGTCTTTCTGCAGGTGGATACCCAGTTCCAGTACCATTTACTAAAGATGTTTCCTTTTCCCACTGGATTGACTGGTACCCTTTGTCAAAGATGAGCTGGCTATATGTTTTGAGGTTTATTTCCAAAACAGCATGGTATTGGCACAAAAATAGACATGAGGACCAATGAAACAGAGTAGAGACTCCGGAGCATTATAACTTTCTTCCTATCCATAAGGTTGTTCCCTTTCCTTCTTTTTTTTTTTTTTTTTTTTTTTTTGAGAGGTTTTTGCT
>NW_006159538.1:3052216-3078782 GCF_000334495.1 Tupaia belangeri chinensis | reverse complement strand
CACCCCCCAGGGGGGATGGCCATGCCGCAATCCCTTCTCCTCCATTCTCCTCTTGGGATCTTGGGCATTCATGCACATGTGCCCGGCGTGAGTTTTAAGCCACCAGGTCCAGGAAGCGAATCACGGTTGACTACGTGGGAGTCCAGCGACATAGCCATTACGTTAACTCCTGGTTCCAGTTCCCTTTCCTATTATTTCCTAAAGTAGTACTTTTAATTTCTTCCACGAACTTTTTCTTTGCATTTGCAATGTGGCTGTTTGGCACAAGATAGTTTTTGACCTATCTTGACTTTTTATAAGACTTCCTCGTTAATCATTATTCTTTCTTCATTAATCATTTCTAGCTTTTGATTTAAAATGAGAGACATGTGACTATTCTTTTCACTTGAACACTTCAAAGGCCATTGTAACAGGCCTAATTTCAGTGTTCTGTCTCAGGGAATGGAAAGGCTGAGGAGAATGAGAGAGATAAAGGATCAGCTGGTTGAACAGAATTCATACAACATTTACCAATTAAGTTTGTGGTCTTATATGGGGGTGGTTTGTGATACCCCTTTGTAGTGTCCCAAAGCAATTACAATAATAAATCAAGGATCACTGATCACAGGTTACCTACCATACAGATTAATAACAATATGATAATAATAATAATAAAGTTTGAATTATTGCAAAAATTACCAAAATGTGACCAAAGGAAGCCCATTCTGTTAGAAAAATGGCATATATATATATATATATATATATATATATGTGTGTATATATATATATATATATATTTAATTAAATTTTTGTCTTTTTTCACAAAGGATATTGTTTCTTAATTTTCTTTTCTAGAAATGTCTTTGATTTTGATATCAAGGTTATGCTAGCTTTACAAATGATTTAAAAAGTATTTTTTCTATTTTGGAGGGTTTTGGTAAGATTGGCAGTATTTGTTTTTAATTTTAAGAAAGGTTTATTTATTTATTTATTTTCTATGAAAAAGACAAAAAGAGAAGACCTCCAACAGAGTCCTGATGCCATCATCTCCCACTAGCCTCAGCTGACCCCGAATCATTGGTTCCTGTGTGCCCACATACTCAGGGAAGTCTCCAGGTGTAAATCTGGAATCTTCCCATGTGCCCAGACTCACAGAACATCATATTTTATCACTGAGCTATCATTCAGCCCCCTTGGCATTAATTCTTTCATAAATGTTAACTAAAATTTACTACTGAAGTCATCTGAGTCTGGAATTTTCTTTACAATAATGTATTTAAATAAAAGCTTAATTTATTTAATAGATAAAAGGCTATTCAGGTATTCCATTTATTCTTGTATTCATTTTGGTAATTGACATAATTCAAGGAATTGAGTACACTTCATCCAAGAAGTCAAATTTATTTCCATAAAATGTTTTATAGTATTTCTTTATCCATTTACTGGGCCATACAATACACCTATGAATAATTTCAGAAGAAAAGAAAAATGTTTTCTAAAGTTATTGCACTATTGCACTATTTTGTACTCCTATCAGCATGGCATGAAAGATCTAGCCGTACCACATCTTTGCCAAAACTTGGCATTAACAGTTTTTTAAATGTTAGCTTTCTAGTAGTATCTCCTTGTGATTTTAATTCACATTTTCTTGATGACTGAAGTTATTGATCATCTTTTCATGCTCTTTTTTCATTTGTTTGTTTATTTATTTATTTATTTTAAATTGACCAGAGAGGGGAAGAGAGACAGAGGAAGTGAGAAAGCAAACAACTAGGTCTGGGACTCAAACTGAGGGAGATGATGGTCTCCAGCCATGAGGGAGACCAGCACCCTTAACCACTGCATTATCTCCTGGCCCTCTTTCCATGTTCTTATTGGTGAGTTACATATTTGAGTGAAACAGCTTAGAGTTCAGAAATAAACATTTCTCTCAAAGCAGTGCTTTAGTTTAATTCATAAATTTTATGTTTTATTGTCATAATTACTTAGTCCAAAAATATTTTTTAAGTTGTCTGTAATTTCTTCTTTGACTCTTGTATTATTTAGAAATGTGCAGCTTGGGGCCAGCATGCGGCATAGTGGTGAAGGCACTGGCTCTTACATGGTTGACTGCAGTTCAAATTCCAGACCTAGAGGCTTGAAACTCATCCAGGGTACATGAGCTTGCAAGCCCAAAATCCCAAGAGGAGAATGGAGAAGGGATTATGGTGTGGCCATCCCCTCTAAGGGGTGATTTCTCACTTTTTCTCTTTCTATATCTCTGGCAAGTGCACATGCCCTATAGCAAAAAATCTCACTCTCAAAAAAAAAAAAAAAATCATTAAATGGAAAATGAGTGTTTAGTGGAAATGATGGGATACAAAAATCAAAGCGTAATACTCAAATCTCACTCTCAAAAAAAAAAAAAAAAGGAATAATAAGAAGAAAGAAATGTGCAGCTTAGTTTACAAACATTTGTGGATTTGCTAGATATCTTGTTTTATAGCTAAATTTTATTGTGGTCCAATTACATTTGTGTAAAATTTCAGTCCTTCGAAATTCAAATGGATTGTTTTCAGGGCTCAGTATATGGCATGTCTTGGTGGCTATGCCATGTGCTCTTGGAAAAATACTTCTTCTGTAGTTATTGATTCAGATACATTTCAATTAGTATACTTGGATAAATAATGATTTTCAATCTTCTGTATTCTTACAAAAATTTGTCTAAGTTTTCTATCGGTGACTGTTGGAGAAATGTTAAAATTTCTAACAATAATTGTAATTACTCACTGTTCCCTTTTAGTTCTACCAGATCATGTCTTATTCATTTTGAAATTCTATTATTAGATACATACTCATTTATTGTTATACTTTCTTAATAGATTGGCATTTAGATAATTATAAAATATTTATCTTTACCTCTGATAATATCTTGTCCTAATATCAGTTCTATCATTTATGTAAACACTTCAGGTTATTTTGATTAGTATATGCATAGTATCTCATTTTCAATTTTTTATTTCTTCATTTATCTTTTTCTGTAACTCTATTTGGTATCTTATTAATGGTTATACTAGGAATTACTGGTTTTCTTAATTTAATGTACTCTACATAAATTACTATTGAGTCATCAGGTTAGTCACGACACATTTTTTGTGTAGAAAAATATGTCATGACTTTTCCAACGACTAAATATATTATTTCTCATATGTTATATCTACCTTACAAGACTACCCTTCAATTTACTTCCACCTATTTGGCTGTTGCCATTGTTATACATTTTATTTCTACATGTGTTATTATCCCACAATATATAATTAGTTATACTTTAAACAGTCAATTATCTTTTAAAGACATTAAAATTTTGAAAGTTCTATATTTACCTATGTATTTACATTTTGAGCACCTATCATCCCTCCATGTAGATTTGATTTTCCATCCAGTATTATTTTTCTTTATTCTCAAGAACTTTCTTTAGTCTTCCTTGCAGAACAAATCTTTAGATGATTTTTTTCAGATTTTTATTAATAAAATAATACTTTTTATTGCCTTTATTAGTGGAAGATATTTTTGTCTGGCTATAAAATTCTAGGTTTCTGTAATTTAAAGGTGTAAATTCTGTGCCTTTAGTTTGCTTTGTTCTTGATGATAAGTTGATGCTCATGTTTACTCTGAAATGCATGTGTGTGTGTATTTGAAATGTTTCTCATCAAGAATCTGTGGTTGACAGCTTTGGAAAGTTCTCAATCAATATTACTTCAAATATTGCTTTTGCCAGGACCAGCAGGTGGTATGGTAGTTAAGGCACTGGAATCCCACAGGGTCAACCACAGTTTGAATCTTGGACCTGGTTGCTTAAAAATCATGCCAGGTGCATGTACATGTGTGCTCAAAATCCCAAGAAGAGAATGGAGGAGAAGGAATTGCAGCATGGCCATCTCCCCAGAGAGTGATTTCTCACTTTCCCTCGTCTGTCTCTGTCTCTCTCTCTCTCTAATGAGTACACGCACCTTATGGCAAAAACATATATATGTTTATATATCTATCTATAGATATCTATATATCTTTTCCCACACTTTTTTCCAGCACCTTCTAAAGATACAAATTGTTTTATATTGGGCCTTTCTCAACCTTCCCAATGTATCTTTTGCACTGTGTTGTATGTTGCCATTCCCATTTCTTTTCTCTCTGGCTTTCATTTCACATATTCTACTGGCCTATCTTTTCATCAATGAATCCTATTTGTTGCTTCTAATTAATGGTTAATATGCTGTGAAATCCATCTATTGAGCCTTTAATTTCAGTTACTGTATTTTTCAGCCCCATAATTTCTATTTAATGATTTTTTTAAAATAGATTTCAGGTCAAATTCTCACCTTTTCATCTGTTATCTTAACTATATGTCATATTTCTGAAAAATTCCTGCTAGATAATTCCAACTAACTAAATTACCAATGGCTGTGTCTCCTTTGTTCTTCTCCTGTTTTCTGAAATGCAATTTAATTTCCAATTGACACTGAAAATATTTATTAAGTAAAACATGCTAGAGGTTTTGAATGCAATATCTTACTCCACTGATTTTCTTTTCTTTCTGAAAAATGAGTGTGAGCAAATCAAATGATGGATTGTAATTTTGAAGGAGTGTTTCAGGAATTACAAGGCCTGATTTATTTATGGCTTGTCTCAATCTGTAAGTACAGTTCTTCAGGTGTCTCAGCTGAAAGCCTAGGATTTCCTTGCTATGTCTGAATTCCAATTTTTCTGCTTTCAGAGCCATGAAACTGCTGAAAGTCTGCTTAGCATGAGCTTAAGCTACCCTTTTTTTCTTCTGGGTCTGTCTCATACCCTGAATCAGAAAAATGCCCCAGTGGGAAAAAAATGATAACTATAGGGCTTCAGTGTGTTCCTCTTCTCTCTAAGATCTTCTGCTCTCAAGTCCTGACTGCTTTGGTTGTTCTCTTTTGGCTTCAAATGGCTGGATTTATTTCTGGCATTAATCCAGAATTTATAGTTGTTCTTCATTGTAAAGTTAATCTAATACAAGGTATTCTGTAATAGCCAGAAGCAGAAATCTCTACTTTTATTTTTGTCAAAAATATGCTTGAGCTTATACTATGAATACATCTGTAACTATCTACCGCCTTCAACGAAGATGGGCAATAAATCATTTTCCATCCTTAGTTTACCTGCTGCACCAATTTTAACTGGTATAATAGAATTTACCAAGTTAATTGTTGTTAATTTTATAAATTAAAAATCTTCTCTTTCAAGAATTAATTTATGACACTTTCAGTCTGTTTTATAACCATATTTACCACAGTTATTTAGAATAAATTATGTGCTTAAATGCTTTCAGTTGCTCATTACCAGTTCTTCCATACCATGACTCTACTATTTATGAGTTTTAAATTTTTATTCATTTTTTTTTCAGTTGGCTGAAGTAGATCTTGGAGTAATTTTTCAGGAAGAATGCATGAGTCAAACACTTTGCGAGTTCTTGCATAACTGAGATTACTGGTCTGTTCACTTCATATATAAACCACAATTTTCAAGTATTCAATCATTTACCTAAAAAAAAAAAAAAATCTAACACTTAACCTGAGCAAAGAACTGTGCTAGGAATACAGCAATAGGCAAAATATGCACAGTTGACACTTTTATGGATTTTTTCACTCTAATGGGAAAAACAGACATTAACAGCTGATTCTACAATTAATTACTGGTGATCACAGTGACAAAGGAGAATCACAGAGTTCTAGTTTTAATCACTGAAGGGGAATGAGCAGAGAAGTTATAAAATCAGTCCTGACTTTTTATTAAAATCACACTGATTGTGCTGAGCAGAATGATTCAGAAAGGGAAAGGAGGGATGAAGATGGACAACTAGAAAGTTATTGGCAATTACAAAAGTTCCAGTGAGAGATGAAATGGTTTGGACTAGACTGGTGGCAATGGAAATTGTTAGAGGTGACTGCATTTAACACATGCTAGAAACATCTTTCACTTTTATTTCCCACCCACCCAACATCAAATCCATTAGCATAGTCTGTCTACTATAACTTTAAAATAAACTCAATTTTAGCATATGTGCTGCTGAAGCAAGGACTGAAATAAGTTCAATTCAATCATTTCTACCTCTTGTCTTTCACTAAACTTTATGATCTTTTGCTTGGATTATAGTAGTAGCCTCCTAACGACTATCCCTGTGGTTACCTTTGTTCCTCTTTACAATGTAATTCTGTTAAAATATGAATCAGAGTATGACATTCATTTAAAAACTTCCTAACGGTTGCCCATTTCACTCAGATTTACTGAAAGCTAAAGATTTAACAGTGGCCCTCAAAGCCAAATAAAATCTGGTCTTGTCATTTCTGACATCACTTTTTGTCAGTCTATGCTTTTCTAGTCTAGCTACACTGGCCTGCTTATCATGCCTACACAATGCTCAGGGCCTTTGTCCTCTTTGCCAGGAGCATTCATCCCATGAATCTTTGCATGGCTTTCTCTCTCACCTTATTCTAGGCTCTAATCAAATATCTTAGCTTAAGAGACATCCTCCCTGAACATCTATTAGAGCCACTCACTTCACTGTCAATCTCTGTTTTTTTACCCCATTTTAATCTTTCTTCATAGCACTGATATGCTGAGTAGTTTTACTTTCACATACTTGTTTATTGTCTATTTTCCTCAATTGGAACATGACCTCCTTGAGAAAAAGATCTATTGTTATGCAGTAAGAAATATCCATGATATGATTGATGTGGTTGGATGTGGCAATAAGGAAGGAGAATGCACTAGAGATGATGGCCAATTTTCTGACTTGGACATCAGGGTAACAGCAAGTGCTCTTCCCTGAGAATAAGAAGTTATAAGAGAAGAGTTTGGGAGGGATCATGAGTTCAGGATTGGACAGGATACACTTAAGATAGGCACAGGACATCAACTGGGATACCTTGTAGACAGGTACATGGGACTTGTAAAATCGTGCAATATGTATTTGGGAGTTGTCAGCCCTAAGGTGAGCAACTCACTTTTGTTTGCTTTCCTGAATTTAGCACTGAAAGTTCTGTGTCTCCTTGGTTTGAGACAAACCTGGAAGGCTGGTCACCATATTGTCAACATGAAGGTGGTAACTACAATCATGAGTATGAATGAGATCATGGGGAGAAAATGCAGAGTGAAAAATGAAGTGGATCTGGGCTGGGCCCTGAAGAGCTCTGGTGATAAAGAATCACTCCCATTGCTTGGCCTGGAATACATAGTAGCTGCTCAACCATATGTTTTTACTAATAAAAGAAAAATTTTTTTAATGTTGAATATACAAGGCACAAGGAGATCATGGGAGGGTAGGCTAATGACAGGCCTGCCCTTTGCTTATAAACTCTTCAAAGACTTACTTGCAAGGCCTTGCCAGCTCTACTCATTCTCCAAACCCATCTCATTACCCACTTTTCTTTTCCAGGCTCTCTGCTCAAGCCACATCCACCTCCTTCAACTTGCTATGACTTTTGCTGCCCTGGGGCTTTTGTATACCTCTGCTTTCAGACTTTTTCTCAGATACAATGTTAGAAGAGGAAACTGGAATAAGAGAATTCCCCCCACACACACACGCACCAAATCTTTCTTTCTCCCCTCAACTTTTTTTTTTTTTTTTCCATTACAGGTTTCTCTAATTTAGGTACTCTGGTGGATATATAATACATTCTTAGTCTTAATTTGTGCTTCTCTAAAAATATAGTTAGTGATCATGTTGAGTACTTCTTTTGATCATTTGGACATTCTTTTTTTCTTTTTTCTTTTTTCTTACCATTGCCATCATTTATTTATTGTTTTCAATTTTAACTTATTTTATACATTTAATCACTATACATCACATAGCTTGTAAGTTGAATTTACCCAACATCGATACATTTCACACCAATTCAGTTGAGGATACAAAACACATTATCATCAACAGATTATAGAGAGTTTCCTTAAGGCTTTTTGTCACTTTTTCTACTGAATTGTATTTTTCTTATATTTTTAGTGAATGAACTTTTTACATATTCTGGATAATCTTCTGTTGGGTATATATTATAAATATCTTCTACTTTTCCCATTAATGTTGTCTTTTTTGGGGGAGAGGTTTTTGCTTTAGGGTGTGTGTGCTCACCAGGAAGACAGAGAGAGACAGAGAGCAAGAAATCACCCCCCGGGGGGGATGGCCACATCGCAATCCCTTCTCCTCCATTCTCCTCTCAGGATCTTGGGCACACACGCTCAGCGTGAGTTTAAGCTACTAAGTCTGGGACTCGAACCACAGTTGGCTACATGGGAGTCCAGCGACATAGCCATTATGCCAACATTAATTCCTCTATTAATGTTGTCTTTAATAAATTATTAACCTAAAAGTATACAGTGTACCAGTCTTTTCATGGTTTGTGTGTGTCATACAAATTTTTTTTGACCTACCCCAAGGTAATAAAGTAGTCGTCTATATATTTTCTAGATGCTTTATTGTTTCTCTTTTCACATTTATATCTATACCTTTGGAACATCATCCTTCTCATACTGTACATTAATGTCATCTTTCATATAAATCAAATGGCCATATGTGTGTGAATCTGTGTCTAAATTTTCTACTATATTCCATTGGTTTGTCTATTTTTGGGTTAATAACACACTACATTTTAACTATTGTAGCTGTATAAGTCTTGTTGTAGGGTAATGTACTTCCTCCAGACTTGTTCTTTAGTAGGGATATTGAGAGTATGTATGGAAACTAACCATCCACCTGCATTTGAAATTAAATTGGGGCTAAAGGGATGTGGTATGGGATGTCAAAGGGTCTGCTTAACCTACATTGATCCCATTGCACCTAGTATGAAATCCACATTCCTTATGAAGGCCTACTAGGCCTATCTTTTTGTCCTGCCTGTATCTCCAATCTCATCTTCTTCACTCTCCTGACTCACCACATCGCAGTGGTCTTTCCTGTCCTTTGAAGACAGACATTCCAAGTTTGGTCGAGTTTTATCACCATTGCACTTACATTCTTTCTCTCTGGATCTCTCTTCCCCTTATTGCCACAAGGTTAGATCATTCTTATTATTCAGATGTCAGTTCATATGCCTTTTCTCAGAGATATTTCTCTGTTCATCTTCCCTAAGTAAACTTCCCATACCTCCCACACTTGCTAGCATTCTGTTTCATTATCCTGTGTAATTATCAGACTTTTCAAACTTCAAGATGATCTTTTTGTTTATTTGGCAAATTATAAGTCTTCCTCCCAAGTGATGTGTAATTTCCAATTGTTTGGGGCTTTGTAAATCTTTTGCATTATTGCTGAATGTTTAACTCCTAGAACAGTGTTTGCCGCTTAGAAAGTTCTCAATAATTTTGGTGAAAAGAATTTGCTTTCATTAACTTGTTGGTCCCAATGGACTCTGGAGACCAAATTATCTTCCTCTTTAGTATGAAGATTTTGAAATATTCGAAATAAACAATCACTTCTTCCTGGAATTTTCCCTTCTAAAAGGTAGATATACTTAGTCGCTTCCACTTATTATACACTATGCATCTTATTTCCAGCTTAGCTGTTTGGTTTATCATGTAATTAGTTTGTTGACATTTTGGGTCACACCCTGTGACTTCTGTTTCTTTACATCTATTCCTACTCGCACATACACCTTGCCTTGTCCAGTGCTTACTTGGTCTGGGGACTCAGGAAATATTTGCTGAATGAAAAGTGCTACAAGTGGAAAATCCCTGGGTGCTCGGGGCTGGGTGGGTGAAGGGATCAGCATGGCTTCCCTGGCTAGATTTATTACTCTCCCTTTCACCACATCCCATTGCCCACATTCCCAGAGCCTTTGTAAATCACTTGGTGTTATTCCCTCACTTACACATTTTTTATGACTGTCCTTTTAGGGCCACATAAATCAGATGTCAAATCAGGTTATTAGCAGGAGCTATTTTTTCTCTCCTGTCAACAACCTGGTATTTTAATTCACTTTGGACTTTTCTATTTCTATTTGTAACCCTTTTCTAGGTTGTCGGATGCTGGTAGAAAGGTTTGTTGCAAAGGAAAAATGGGGGAGTTGGGCCAGATCTCAGACAAATAAAAAGGAATGTGTAGTCTTGTAATGATGAGGGGAAGGGGGGACTTTCCACCTTTGTCTCTGAAAGTAGCTTGATCTCCCAAGTTAATCGGCAGGCATTCCTTATGAGCTAATGAAAAATGAATAATTTGCCCCAAGCCCTTAGAGTTAGAGAAACACCACCTCTAGGGTAGAGGTCAAGTCATTTCAACATTTGAAACATGATGAGGGAATGTGGAAATGGAGAAGCTGCTAGATTAAGTTAATAGCATAGTCAGTAGTAGAGATGAGCTAGGAAACCAGGCTTTTTAGCATTTTAGATTTTAAAGATTTTAGTGTTAAAATACTGTAAAATACAAACATTTTTAAAATCTCCCCATATTCTCATCAATAATTAAGAATGGTATCACTTTGACATGTTTTTACTGCTTTTTACTTCTAGATCCCTTTTAATTGAGCCACTGCCCTCCTCCACAGATGTAATAAAATTGTGATTTAAAAACATAATATTTGGGTTTTTTAAATAATTATATTTTATTTAATTTAGTTAATTTATTTACTTATTTTTAATTTGACCAGAGGACAGAATGAGAGAGAGAGAAAGAAAGAGAGAGAGAAAGTGAGAAAGCAAGCTACCAGGTCCAGCATTCAAACCATGGTTGGCCATGTGGGAGTCCAGTGCCTTTAACCACCATTCCACCTGCCAGCCCCTATATTTGTTCATTTTTTATGCATCCCTAGAACTCTGTAGTATTATTTTGTGTGTATGTTTAAGGTTTAGAAATGTCAGCATGCTTATAGCAGTTTGCTTTTCTCACTCAACAGTGACATTTTTTTAGATTTCTCCATGTTAGTATCCATTGACTTAAATGTTCTTTTTTATTGCTGCATGGTGGTTATGTACCCAACTTTATTTCTTCATTCTTTTTTTCATGTATGCTTGGGTTGTTTCTAGTTTTCTCAATTACTAATTGATGGTATTCTGAACATTTATGTGAAGGTTTCAGTGTTTATGTGACTATTTAGGTTGACAAAATCACTAGGTCAAAGGGTATACGCATTAAAAAAATTAAGTCTTTTTTTAAGTCTTTATTTTATTTTTCTGATATGAGAGTAAGAGAAGAGTAAGATAGAAACACCCTGGATAGGGTCTCATTATGCCATTATCCTACCCCAGTGCTCCAGCCAGTGAGGATCACGGGCACATGAACACATGCTTTTCCCACGTGGGTCCAGTTGTGTTACTGCTGTGGTACCACCTAGCCTCAAATGTCAGAGTTTTTAAAACTCCAAAGTCCAAAGTATAAGTCACATTTTAAGGTTTTTGATATGAAAATGATAATTAAATTTAAAAAGGAAGAGAACTAAATCATAAAAAAGTTGACTACATTAAAAGTTAAAAATATTAAATAATATTAATATATTAAATAATATTAAAATATTCAAATAATAAAACACATTATAATCAAAGGGAAAATACAAGTCATAGAATGGAGGGAACTTTTTATTTTAATAAATGGTGATTCTTTTTTTAACTTTATTTATTTACTAATTTTTTTAATTTGACCAGAGACAGAAGAGAGTGAGAGTGAGAATAAAAGAGAGAGAGAGAGAAAGTGAGAAAGTAAGTCACCAGGTCTGGGACTTGAACAGCGGTTGGCCATGTGGGAGTTCAGAGCCCTTAACCACCATGCCACCTGCCAAACCCTAGAGGAAACTATTTGCAATACCTAATCTCCAACCAAGTCTCAAGATCCACAGTATATAAAAAATTTCTACAAGCAATAGGAAAAGATCAAAGAAAATTAGACAGCAGATATAGATAGGCAGTTGAAAGATTATTGATAGACTTAAAGACATTCAAACTCAGTGAAATTGAAACACAGATGAGATAATTTTTTTATTTGCTAAATTTAAAAGCTTTACAATAATATAATATATTAAATGCTTGCAAGGGCTTCTTGAGAAGAATAGTTGCTAATTCATTGTAGATAAAAATGTAAATTTGTGTAGCTATTGTACAGACATTTTGACGTATAAAAATGAAAGATAGACCCAGCTGTAGTAATTCAGGTGTAGGGCTCTGCTCTACAATGCTGGAAGCCACATAGAAGACTGAGGTTTGGATCCCGGGTTGATCTGAGTACTCTGCAGGCATACCACAGGTTTAGGACTTCCCTAAGCATACCAGGCACACACACATATTCTTGCAATCCGGGCCAGGTGGAGCTGGGGCTGTATTCTAGTACAAAGACCCTGTTGGGAATGCCTGTTTCTTTCCCTCTCTTTCTGAAAAATAAATAAATAAATAAATAAATAAATAAATAAATTTTAAAAATCTATTTTTTTTGGGGGGGGAGTTCTGGTATGAAATATAGTCTAACTTTTTTTTTTCATATAGCTGGCCAATGTTCTAATATCACCTTTATCAAATGCTAGGTTTCCATATATCTATGGACCTGTCTCTGAACCTCTAGTCTGTTGCATTTGCCAATTAGTTTACTATAGCCTGGTTATTAATCTTAATATCTAGTAAGCTGAAATTTTGTACTTATTCTTTTTTGCTTTAATCATGGGAGAGGGCACATGCATGTGACAAAGAAAGGGAGTAAGAGTTAGAGAGAAGCATATGTGACCGGGTCTCATCATGCCTCAATCCCTTTCCTCTTGACCTTATAATCTTGGGTATGTGTGTACCTGTCATGTTTTCAAGTAGACTCTGGGTCCAAATTTGTAGTCAGCTGTGTGGTTTCTAGTTCTGCAGTTCAAGTATAGTACCACCTATACCACTGAGGCTGGGCCCCTTACTCATTCTTCAAAACGGTCTCAGTAACTTTCCTTTCCAAAAAATAAAATTAAGTTTTAAAATTTATATGTGATTAAATTCATGGCTTTAAGGTGTACTATTTTATGAGCTTTAACATACATATACATATGTAATTACCACCCCCAAAAAAGATAGAGCATTTTTGTCATTCCAGAATGTTTTCTCCTGTCCCTCATCCCAATCCTTCCCACCATCAAAACAGGACTAGAATGAGGTGAAGTGAATGAAGAACTTAGGATACAAACATATTTTAAAATGATTTTTTTCTTTTTTAACAGATTATTTTATTTTATTTATTATTATCATTTTTAAGCTGCTCAAGGGCATGTGAGTTCACCAGAGAGAGATGGGGGCAGGGCCTTGAGAAAGCAAGCTACTAGGTCCAGGACTTGAACCACAGTCAGCCATATGGGAGTCCAGTACTCCAACCACCAAGTCACCTGAGACTTCTAATTGTTAATTTCTTCTGAGAGTAGGTGTTGGGGGGGACATTCCCAATAGGCTCTTCATATCTTGATCCAACTCTAGCTTCAGTCAGCATGGATCACACCACATGTCCAGCATGTATAGGGCAGCCCTGGGAAGCAAACTCAAGACCTTTTTGTGTAGTTCCACTTGCATTACTGGAGTGCCACTGTCTGATCCCAAGAAACACGTTTATTCTTCTGTTTGTTTAGTTGTTTAAATTTAGTCATTTCTTCCATGAACAAAAAAGACATGAAGAGAGACCTCAACAGGCTCTTGGTGCTGCGATCCACTCCAGCTTCCATCAGCCCTGAATCATGACATACATTTGCGCAGTGTACTTGGGGCGGTCTCTGGGCAGAAATCTGGAGCATTCTCCTGTGAGTCATCCTCACAGAGCATCACGTTTTACCTCTGTGTCACCCTTGATACCTAGGATGCAAAATTGAAGTAGGCAACCACTCAGGAGCTTGCAAATGGATATTTTCTTAAATTATGTGCCCCAGTTTTTTCACTATCCAAATCCTACTCTTGACCTTCCTCTAAGGGCAACCACTGATCTGATTTTTATCACCAGAAATAAATTTAGCCTGCTTTAGAACTTCAGATAAATAGAATTATAAAGTATTTTTTCATGTCTTACTTCCTTTGCTCAATGTAATGTGTATGAAATCCATCCCTGTTGTTGCATGTATCACCAGTTGCCTAATTTTTATGGTCTACATTTTGGTGAAAAATAGACAGAAGGAAGAGTGGAGTTATTTCAGTTTTCTAAATCTCTGCAATGCCTGATTTAAAAGAGGATGGCTGAATTCTGCTACCTGTTTCCTGCATTCTGTCTGTTGCCATATCACACATCATGTAGCCTCTGGAAAACTGCACTGTATGCTCATGAGGCCATGTGAATAATATGATAGCATTATTATGAAAATCGCATTTATCAAATAGACTCCCTGAAAGAGATTCAGGGGCCTCCCGGGAGTCCCTGGACAACACTCTGAAAAGCACTTTTGAGAGCAATCTTGTTAGCTGTGAAGAAAGACAGTTTTATGTCTATCAATTCCATTTTTATGTCATTTTTTTTTCTTATTCTTTCACTCTGGGTAGGACTTAAATCCAGTGTAATGTTAAGAGAAGTCATGAGAACAGACTGTTTCCTTACTGCCAAACCTGGAATAAAGCTTTTAATGTTTTATCATTTACTATGATATTAGTAGTTTTTATAGATGTTTTTCACAGATTGAGAAAGTTTCATTGTATTGTAGGTTTTTGAGGATGTTTTTGTGTTTGTCTTCACTATGAATGGTTGTTAAATTTTGGCAAATACTTCTCTGTGTCTATCAAAATGATCACATGATTTTTTCTTCTTCATTCTAGTAATGGGTAAACTTCATAGATTTGTTTTTCAATGTTGATTCTACTTCACATTTCTGGAGAAAATCCTACTTTCTCAATATTTTTGCGTACCAGTGAATTCAATTTTGTGAAATATTTTTGTATCCACACTGATTTATTGATTTCTAGTTTTCTTTTCTTGTAAAAACTCAGATTTTGTTATTGGTCTAAATATTGACCTCCTAAATTGAATAAGGAGGCATTTTTCTCCTCTTCTATTTTCTGAAACAGTTTGGTTTGATTTTTTTTCTGGAAAAAAAATTGCTTAGATTGTTCTTATTTTTCATTTAATGTTTTGATTGGATTTACTATCGAGACTATCTGGGTTTGGTATTTTTGTATACACGTATTTGCTTATTAAGAGAAATTGTTTCATAGATACAGGTTGTTCACTTTTTCAATTTTTATTTCTTTGTTTTAAGTTAATTCATTTATTTCATACAAGAGAGAAAAGCACTTTCAACAGGGTCTCATGTTCTGATCCTCCCTGAAACCTTCCCAGCTAGCCAGGATCACAGATACATGTGCACCAAACAACTCAGGAATCAAAACTCCTGTCTTCCCTATGACTCCAGCATCACTGTGCCTCTGTGTCTGAGCTCAATTTTTATTTTCTTAAGGTAGTTTTGGTGAACTGTACTTTTTTTGGAGAGGTTTTCACTATAGGGCATGTGCACTCTCCAGATATACAGAGACATAGAGACAGAAAGCGAGAAATCACCCCCCAGGGGGGATGGTCACGCTGCAATCACTTCTCCATTCTCCTCTTGGGATTTTGGGCACACACGCACACGCACCAGGCGTGAGTTTTAAGCCACCGGGTCCGGGAAGCCAACTGCGGTCGACTACGTGAGAGTCCAGCGACATAGCCATTACACTAACTGCTGGTTCCCTGTGAACTGTACTTTTTGAAAAACTAATCCTTTTCCTTTGTTTCTGAATGTATTTATATAGTTATTTATATTCCTTTTAATGTCCATTTTACCTTCAATTAAAAAATATACATATATATATACATATATATACACACACACATCTTTTTATCTTCAATTAAATATATATACACATATACATATATATACACATATATGTGTATATATATTTAATTTGCTATAGGGTGCATGTACTTGCTGGAAAGAGAGAAGAAAAAGAGAAAGTAAGTACTCACCCCCCCACCCCCAGGGAGGATGGCCATGCTACAATCCCTTTTCCTCTAGTCTCCTGTCAGAGTTTTGGGTACTCTGGTATGGTTTTTCAAGCCATTGGGTTGAGGACTTGGACCACATAGTTGCTTATGTGGTATCCAGCCACCTTAATCATCATGCCATGGCTGACCTTCTTCAATAATACTTTTCTTAAATTCCTGATATTATAAATTTGTGTTTTCTTCATTATTTTTTATTCTTAAAAATTAGTTCATATTAATAATATTTTTAAGTAATATACCTTATTTTTTATTTATTGGAGGAAAGGATAAACTCTATATCCTAATGTACATTACTTTTTTTTACACCCCACATTTTTGTCTGTATAATTTTTTTAATTTCATTTGAAAAACATTTACATTTAATCACTGTATATCTTTACAATGTACAACATGTTTATTCCCCAGCATGAATACAGTACATAGTATCAAGTCAGGCATTACTGTACAGATTATCAACAGAAAACTCTTCACCCTTGTTTCTATTAAATATATTATTCATTCGTTCTCTTTTTCTCTGATCCTCTCACTCCCCATTACCCACCCACTACTGCCCACCCTCAGTACTCATTTATGGTTTAGTAGTATTCCATAGTGTACATGTGCAACATTTTTTTCAATCCACTCATCTGTTCTTAGACATTTGGGTTAATTACATGTCCTAGCTATTGTGAAATAATACTTTTTAAGAAACAAATTTCAAAGCCAACAGCTGATGTGGAGGTTAGAATACCGAGAGCCCACATGGTTCAATGCTCTGTCTGAGTCCCAGATGGCTTGAGAAACACACAAGGTACATTTGCGTGTGTGCCCAAAATCCTGACAAAAGAATAGAGAAGGGATTGCTGCATGGCCATCTCCCCTTGGGGATGCTGTCATGCTTTCACTCTGTCTCTGTATCCAATAAGCCCACTCAATTAGTTTTTGTTTTTCTCTTTAATTTCTGCTCTGTGTGTTTTTTAATCATCAAATTTAATTTTCTCTTTTGAGTGTGTGTATTTCTTGCTTTTTCAATTCCAAATCTTAGCCCACTGACTCTAAGAAATTTTCTGTAGTTATTTTAAATGCACACGTTTATTTCTATGCACTCTCTGGTTGCCTCTTATAGGTTTTATTTTCATTATCATTCAATATAAAAGATTTTTTTTAAAGAATCTTATTTCAAGTTCTTTTATACATTCAATCACATCGTTTAGTTTGCAAAGTGAATATTCCAACATGCTTACATTTCTCTCCAGTCCAGTGATAATGAAGTTATCTTCAACAGATAATATCCCATTTCTTTGTCCTATTAATGCTTTGCCTCTCCATTTTTCTCCTTAATGTCCTTCCTCAGACTCTATTCCTTGACTCATGCTCTTCCCACACTGTATCTAGCATTCACAACCATTTACTGTGTTTCTATATCCTTTAGTCATTCAGTTTCAGTCATACAGTGCAGAAACTTGGTATATATTAAGTGGGGACATACAAAATTTAAGATAATTTAAAAATATCTTATTGCTATGGTTTACAAATTTAAAACACATGGTCTGAAAAATAAAATATGATTTATTTCAATCTTTTGAAGAAAATGTATGGTCTCTCTTGGTGAACATTTTACATGCACTTGAAGATAATATGTATTCTGCAGAGATGTTACTTAATTTTAAAATTTATGAAGTTAAGTGTGCATGTTAAAAATTTATAGGTAACCACTAAAATTTAAAATAGTGTATAATTTAAAAATCAAAAGAAATAAAGAAAGTCTGATAATTTCAATAGGAAGCAAGAATAAAAAGGCTAAAACAAAATAATACAAATATTGATAAGTCAAAATGACAACATAATAGAGTGAACAATAAATTAAAATATATCAATAATTATAATAAATGTAAACAAATCTTTTTCTCCTACGAAAGACACAGATATCAAAATTAAAAATCAAAATGAAATTTAGCCATATATTATCTATCAGAAATGCAACTAAAATGAAAAACATAAGAACTAAAAGTAAAGAAAAAAGAAAGATGTGTATTAGGCAAATGTCAACAAATGAAATTATTATAGCTGTATTACAAACAGACAAAATGGGCTCTACTACAAAACTAATATTAGATAACTATATGATGATAAACAAAAATATTCTTGTAAAATGTGAATATTTTGGAACTTTGACAGTCTTAGTAATGTCACCTCAAAATAAATCATCTTGTAATTGAAAATACATATATAAGGATAAACAGATAAATCCACAAATGTAATGAGAAATTTTAATTCATCTCTCTCAGACATTGATAGATCAAGCAGCCAAAATTCTAAACATGTAGAAGCTTCGAATAGAATTAGCAAGCTCTATCCAATTCCTATGCAGAACCCAGAATTCAACTGCTAGAGCAATGGTTCTCAAACTTGTCCAGCATCAGATCACCTGGAGAGCTTGTTTAAACACAAATGTTGGGTCCCCATACTGGAGTCTCTGATTCAGTAGTTCTGGGGTGGAGCCTGACAACACATTTTTTTTTTAACACATATTTTTAACAAGCTCTCAGGTAATGCTGATGCTGATAGACCAGGGAACACACTTTAAGATCTGCTATAGCGGGAATGCCCACATAGTCGACTAAGGTTCAAGTCTCAGGCCATGCGCACATGCGTGCATGCTCAAGATCCTGAGAGGAGAATGGAGGAAAAGGGATTGTGGTGTGACCATCTCCCTGGGGGGGGGGTGATTTCTCACTTTCTATCTCTCTGTCTCTCTCTGTGTCTCTCCAGTGAGTGCACGTGTGCTATAGCAAAAATCTCTCTTAAAATAAAGCAAACAAACAAACAAAAACAACAACAACTGCTGTGGTGGGCCCAGAAGGTGGCATAGTAGTGAAGGTACTGAATTCCTACATGGTTGACCACAGTTCCAGCACCATAACAGTGGCTTGAAACTCACACAAGGCGCATGTGTGAGTGTGTCCAAAATCCCAAGAGGATACCAGAGAAGGGACTATGACATGGCCACCTTGGAGTGTAATTTCTTGCTTTATGTCTCTCTAGCAAGCACACACTCCCTAGTAGCAAAAGTCTCTCTTAAAAAAACAAACAAACAAACAAAAAACTCAATAGCTTAAACTAGAGAACAGTGGCTACAATAGATAGCATCAGCAAAATTGTGGAATGGGAGTTTCTAATGCTTGTTTCCTAACAAACATCATTTGAACAACCATCATGCATGAAAATACCTTCACAAGAGCTATGCAAGCCAAGTGAGAGATAGATGTATTTGGGTAGAGCACAGAAATAAGACACATTGAAGAGGGTAGGAAGGACAGTTCCTCATTACCCATATCACTCTCCCTCCAAGGTCACAAAATGCAGCTTAGAGTGAGCTACCTTCTGCGTGGGGAAAGAAAAGTGAAGAAAGCACCTGACTTCAGCATGGACTTCAGCACAGACTTCAGCACCTGGCCTGCTCCAGTGATCCCTACCACCAGGCCAGTCCTCACAGATCAAGGCTCCAGTCCTGCCCCAGCACTGGCGGGTCCCTATAGTTCCAGGCTCCAGATAAGCACCTACAGCTCCAGATACTAAGCTAGCACCCAGCAACTCAGGGTTCAAAATGGACCTAGAGCCCAGTCTCCAGTTCTTCCCCAGAACCAGGCAAGCTCCTATAGTCTATGTTCCAGGCCCATACTTGTGGACTTGGGCCTGGCCTACCCTAATGCAAGGCCTTCCTCCTTGGACTCATGCTCAAATCTTTCCCTGGTTCCAGGTTAACTCCCATTTACCCAGATTGTAAACCCACACCATAAATCCACATCTATCCCAGTAGACTGTGACCCCATGCTAGCCCTCATAGACCCAAGATCCAGGCATGTCCCTGCAGACCCAAGTTTAAGGTTCATTTCAGTGAATTTCAGCCCCAGTTTCATTCTCTACAGACTCAGACACCAATAATTTCCACATGGGCTGAGGTACTAGGCCTTCCTGATCCAAGCACCAGTTTATCCACTGCTCCATATAAGCTTGCCATCAGACTCCACCAGTCAGTCTGACCAGTATCTTTATAAGGACTTGAAGTCAGAATCATTCTATGAAGACTGGAATCGGTACCTACCTCTTCAAAAGAGCATATACTGAGGGATAAGGAAGGCGGAGGGCTGTGAGGTTTCAAGATGGTGGTGTCTGAGTGGTTGACTAAGAGGCTGAGGTGAAGGTGCCCCTACCAAATAAAAGAGACCTCCCTTTCAAGCCATGATGCTTTGAATGGCAGGTTAGGAAATCCCAGAGGAGGGAAAAGAAGTAGAGGAATTTTCAGATGATGATGATGATAATTCTGATGATTCTGAAGCAGAAAAGCAGTCACAAATACAGCATAAAGAGGAATCTCATTCTAATGGCACACCCACTATTTCTTCACAGCAGCAGGCTCCTCCACAGTCTGTTCCTCCTTCTCAGATACAGGCACCTCCCATGCCAGGACCACTTCTTCTCAGACCTCCTCCTGCCCCACCTTTACGACCTCCTGGGACACTCACAGGACTTCCTCTTGTGCCTCCACCAGGAACTCCTCCATTCCTGAGACCACCTGGAATGCCAGGGTTCTGAGGACCTTTACTCCAACTTTTACCTCCAGGACCACCACCAGGCTGGCCTCCTGGCCCTCCTCTGGTCCATCTCCAGGTCTGTCTCCTGGCCTTCCTCCTTGAGGACCTCCACAAAGGCTATCTCCCCATGCACCTCTATCCCTCCACCTCATCCTGGCATTGCGTACCCACCTTTGGTGGCTCCTCTTGGACCTGTCCCACCTGGGCTTTTCCCATCAGCTCCCTTGACCACTCCAGGGGTTTTAAGTGCCCTGCCCAACTTGATTCAGCAACCCAAGGCAGATGATACAAGTGCAGTCACCACTGAGATGAAAGCCAAAGCAAACATCAGTGCCAAGCCACAGATCACTAATCGCAAGGCAGAGATCACTCGATTTGTGCCCGCTGCACTCAGGGTGTGTCAGGAGAATAAGAGACTGCTACTTATTGACTATTCCCCAAAGAAATTCAGAGGATGATTCTGCTGTATCTCTTGCCAAAGTAGCCCCCAAATCTGGTCCTTCTGTTCCTGTTTCAGTACAGACTAAAGATGATGTTTATGAAGCTTTCATGAAAGAGATGGAAGGGCTACTTTTGATGCCAGAACAGGCTTTTGTTCATAACAATGGTTCTTGGAAAAGAGGCTCGTATTAAACTTAGTTGAAAGAGCTATTTCCACTGTCAGGGTATTTTCTAATTTCAGTTTAAAGACTATCCTAAAGTTTAGCAGCCTTGTTCAGATTTTACTGCATATAGAAGAGGATATTCCATTAAATAGATTGGTTATTGAAGCAGCACTGCTAACATTCTTTCCCTTTCATACCACCATGTTCATCCCATTTCTTCCCCTTCTCCAGTTCTTTGGAAATTTGTGATCAGGGGGATCTTAATTAATATTACTTATTGTTTTGACTCTCTGTGTGCTGTGGGCACTGGAATATAGATTTCTGAAATAAACTGTTTATTTCATCTTGCCTTTATTATTTAAGTTATTTTTAATATTTTCCTGTAAATATTTTATAATATTTTACTTATAGTGAAATGGATCACAATGTCATTTCCTAATACAAAGGCAGGCTATGTGGGAAGAAAATGTACAATTCTTTGATTAAAATTATTTCCCACTAACCTAAACTTTCAGTGTTTCATGGAAAAAAATAAATGTTCTACGTCAGAAAAAAAAGCAAATACCAATGTAAGACCACAATATCACAGATAATTAAAGAACTACAATACCATCAAAGGACCAGTAACCAAGCCTAAAGAAATTATATCTACAGACTACCTGACAAAGAATTCAAAATACTTGTATTTAAAGAATCACACCAAACTGTAAGAGTACACAGATACATGATCAAATGAATCAAGAGAATCACACACACAAACCCAAGAAGTTTAATAAAGAGATAGAAAGCATAAAAACTAAACAAACAGAAATTCTGTGTCTAAAGAACATAGTAAGTGGGGCTGGCCCTGTAATGTAGTGGTTAAGTGATGTGCATTGGAAAATAGGTTCCACATGGTTGAACACAATTCTAATGCAGGTCCCCATGGCTTGAAAAGGATTACCAGATATGAATGCATACATGTCTCAAATCCTGACAAAATGGAGAAAAAAAGATTGTGGCATGACCATGCCCTCTCCTTCTCTCTGGTAAATGCAAGTAATCTGAAAATAATAATGACAATGAATAAACTGAAAAAATCCATAGAGAGTTTCAGCAGCAGATTCAATCAAGAAGAATCAATGAGCTTGAAAACAGATCATTTGAAATTACTCACAGAGAGGAGGAAAAAAAAAAAAACAAAAAAAATTATGAGAAGGGTAAAAGAAAATTACAGGATTTATGGCACATCATACAGTGAACCAACAAATATACACACCATGGAAGTCTCAGAAATAGCAGAGAATAAGAAAAGGAAGAAAAGTTATTTAAGAAATCAAAGAGCTTCTCAAATCTGGACAAGGATATGAACACTTAGCTCCATGAGTCTCAAAGAACCCCAAATAGATTGAATATAAATATATCTTCACCAAACCATGTTATAATCGAATTATCAAAAGCCAAAGACAGGATTTTTAAGTCAGCAAGAGAAAATTAACTCATTACATACAAGGAATCTTCATAAAACTATCATATCACCGGCTTTCTTGCCCCACCCGCAGAGATTCTGATTTATTTCACCTGGGAGTTAGTACCTTTTTGTCTTAACTGAAAGAATTTCCTTTTGCACTTTCTCTCTGTGTGTATGTCTCTCTGTCTCTGGTGAACTTACACACCCCCTAAGAAATTTGAAAAAAAAAAAAAAATCATTGGAAAGGCTAGAGAAAGAGAGTCCTGTGGGGCCTCCAGAGTTGATTCTAGAGTGATGCTGCCAAACTGATTCACAAAGACAGTTGCTGTCTGTTTTGTCAGTCAGCAAGAAGAGAAATCAGAAAACGACTGGGCCAATTTCTGGCTCTAGGATCATACCCATATGGATGTAATTTGTGGATGTGAGCATTGGCCAGAAATGTCAGCTCCAAAACCATACTGTGGCTTCCAGTTCTACTCCAGAAAGATGGATGCTTCCCTATGTACCTTTCCCCCTCCTTAACTGACTTCCAAATTCTCACCTCTAATTTCAGTTTAAAGACTATCCTAAAGTTTAGCAGCCTTGTTCAGATTTTACTGCATATAGAAGAGGATATTCCATTAAATAGATTGGTTATTGAAGCAGCACTGCTAACATTCTTTCCCTTTCATACCACCATGTTCATCCCATTTCTTCCCCTTCTCCAGTTCTTTGGAAATTTGTGATCAGGGGGATCTTAATTAATATTACTTATTGTTTTGACTCTCTGTGTGCTGTGGGCACTGGAATATAGATTTCTGAAATAAACTGTTTATTTCATCTTGCCTTTATTATTTAAGTTATTTTTAATATTTTCCTGTAAATATTTTATAATATTTTACTTATAGTGAAATGGATCACAATGTCATTTCCTAATACAAAGGCAGGCTATGTGGGAAGAAAATGTACAATTCTTTGATTAAAATTATTTCCCACTAACCTAAACTTTCAGTGTTTCATGGAAAAAAATAAATGTTCTACGTCAGAAAAAAAAGCAAATACCAATGTAAGACCACAATATCACAGATAATTAAAGAACTACAATACCATCAAAGGACCAGTAACCAAGCCTAAAGAAATTATATCTACAGACTACCTGACAAAGAATTCAAAATACTTGTATTTAAAGAATCACACCAAACTGTAAGAGTACACAGATACATGATCAAATGAATCAAGAGAATCACACACACAAACCCAAGAAGTTTAATAAAGAGATAGAAAGCATAAAAACTAAACAAACAGAAATTCTGTGTCTAAAGAACATAGTAAGTGGGGCTGGCCCTGTAATGTAGTGGTTAAGTGATGTGCATTGGAAAATAGGTTCCACATGGTTGAACACAATTCTAATGCAGGTCCCCATGGCTTGAAAAGGATTACCAGATATGAATGCATACATGTCTCAAATCCTGACAAAATGGAGAAAAAAAGATTGTGGCATGACCATGCCCTCTCCTTCTCTCTGGTAAATGCAAGTAATCTGAAAATAATAATGACAATGAATAAACTGAAAAAATCCATAGAGAGTTTCAGCAGCAGATTCAATCAAGAAGAATCAATGAGCTTGAAAACAGATCATTTGAAATTACTCACAGAGAGGAGGAAAAAAAAAAAAACAAAAAAAATTATGAGAAGGGTAAAAGAAAATTACAGGATTTATGGCACATCATACAGTGAACCAACAAATATACACACCATGGAAGTCTCAGAAATAGCAGAGAATAAGAAAAGGAAGAAAAGTTATTTAAGAAATCAAAGAGCTTCTCAAATCTGGACAAGGATATGAACACTTAGCTCCATGAGTCTCAAAGAACCCCAAATAGATTGAATATAAATATATCTTCACCAAACCATGTTATAATCGAATTATCAAAAGCCAAAGACAGGATTTTTAAGTCAGCAAGAGAAAATTAACTCATTACATACAAGGAATCTTCATAAAACTATCATATCACCGGCTTTCTTGCCCCACCCGCAGAGATTCTGATTTATTTCACCTGGGAGTTAGTACCTTTTTGTCTTAACTGAAAGAATTTCCTTTTGCACTTTCTCTCTGTGTGTATGTCTCTCTGTCTCTGGTGAACTTACACACCCCCTAAGAAATTTGAAAAAAAAAAAAAAATCATTGGAAAGGCTAGAGAAAGAGAGTCCTGTGGGGCCTCCAGAGTTGATTCTAGAGTGATGCTGCCAAACTGATTCACAAAGACAGTTGCTGTCTGTTTTGTCAGTCAGCAAGAAGAGAAATCAGAAAACGACTGGGCCAATTTCTGGCTCTAGGATCATACCCATATGGATGTAATTTGTGGATGTGAGCATTGGCCAGAAATGTCAGCTCCAAAACCATACTGTGGCTTCCAGTTCTACTCCAGAAAGATGGATGCTTCCCTATGTACCTTTCCCCCTCCTTAACTGACTTCCAAATTCTCACCTTGCATGAGTACATTTCACTGCTGGAACCTAAGTCACAACCAGAAACTTAACTGCAAGGCAGCCTGGGACATACAGTTGTTAGTTTTCCAGGCCTCTGTAATACAGGAAGTAACACTTGAAGGAGGCTGAGCCAAACAATCTCCCTTACGGTTCACAGGGTGTCAGAGAAAGTAGAGAACATGTGAACTCAAACACTTCGTCAGGCTTTACGCCTTCCTCTCTTGCCACCCCTCAGGAGAGATCATGCATCAAATTGGTCAGCAAGGCCTGCCGACTTTTACTGTATAAAAATATCTCACGTGTCCCCTCTTTTCTTTCTCTTCTGCCAGCGCCTAAGATCAACCTTCCATCATATTTTGACCTGTAAGGACCTTCTGATAAGTCTTCTTTATCTCCAGTTTTCCATTTATTATATGAGCCTTTTAGAAAATACCGTTGCTTTTTCAATATACTGATTTAACTATATGATAATTGTATTGGGTTGTTAGGAAAGTCATGATGCATTTTTGCACAGAAAAAAAAAAACAGAAAAATACATTATGACTTTCCTGATGACCTAATATGATACTATAAGAATTATCTTTATTATCTTTAATGTGACTAGTTTCTCATGTTTGAACATATAGTAGACATTCAAGATTGCTGTTGAATGAATAAATGGATAATAACATTATTTCCCATGTATGATATGTATATGCAAAGTAAGATAAAGTATAATTTTTAAATTTCAACACTTATATTAAACATATTAAAAAATATCAATATCATAGCATGTCAAGTTTATGATATGACTCTGAATAAGGTGAGAGAATATATTCAAATTCTCTTATTCTTACAAGAATAAGCCCATTTTAAAGAAAAGGAAATGAGTAAATATGGGTTTCACATATTATAAAAATTCATAATGACAGAACGCAAGTAACCAACGTTGAAAACCAGAGTAACTCTTTTGCTGAAAGGTGTCCCAAGTCCTGCCTACCTTGAAGATAACATCCAAGCTCCTAAGTGGAACTTAAAAGTTCTCTTTTACCTGATCTCAACTATTTCTTTAGCTTCGTCTTTTGCTACTCTCATTCCACTCCCCCAGTTGTATATCCTATATAACCGCATGAAACTCCTTACTCCTGTTCCAGTGTACTTTGTATACATACTCTTGTGTCTACACATGCAATTCTCTGCCAGAAATGCCTGTTCCCCATGGCTTCTCCATTGAACAGGACAATTCCTATTTATCCTTTGAAACCCAGTTCAGATGTCAATATTGCAACCGCGGGGAGCTAAAAGAGATGCCATAAATGGGTGCAAGAAATTTGTGTCCCAGAAAGGACCACCACGTGAGGCAATATGTAGGTGAGCTTGGAACCAGCAGATGGCATAGTGGTTACGTTGCTGGACTTCCATGTAGTCTACTGTGGTTCAAGTCCTAGATCTGGTGGCTTAAAACTCACACTGGGTGCATGTGTATGCATGCCCAAGGTCCTGTGGGGAGAATGGAGAAGAGATTTCAGCATGGTCATCCCATCATATATATATATAT
>NW_006159538.1:3021454-3052192 GCF_000334495.1 Tupaia belangeri chinensis | reverse complement strand
TACATATATATATATATATATATTATGTACACACACACATAAGCTCTATGACTAGTGAGAAGTTTTCTCTCTTACAGATGTCCAAACAGTTTTTGCAGCTTTCTGAGGTGATTGCGTTTAGAAGGAATGCCCCTCATGAACTCAGCAGGATTTAATGATAATCAGAATTAGGCATCATAAACATATATGTCATCATTAAAGCTCTCTTCTTCTCAGTGGTTTTGGTACTGCCCAAAATGAGACTTGTTTTGAGGAAGAGGCCTTGGCATCTCCCTGAAAACTCCACAATGCATATCCCAGTGTGAGGCCATCTCTGCTCTAAAACCAAGGCTCAGGGGCCCCACAGGTATCAGAGCTGAGAATCAGCATTTCATATCTAGAATAGTACATTTTCTTTTGCTATTTTTTTCAGATTATGCAAGAGACTTAACTGTAAGAAAATTAGAAAGATACAACAATTATGAGAAGCAGGAAAAGAAGTCACTCATCACTCCCTACCTAGAGGCAAAAGCTAATGTTTTGGCACATTTCATTTCCCCTTAGACTTTTTCCACTCCTTTACCACTGTCATGTTTATATACTCTCTTTGTATTTTGCTTTGATCACTTACCACTAATCTTACGGGTTATTAAAAATTCTTTTAAAACATTAATTGCATTAATTCACCATACCTTAACCAGCAGCTATTTCAGTTGTTTCCAGGTTGTTTTATTACACATAATGCTGCAATAAACATTTTGGGCATAAATCCCTATCTGCATTGTAGATTTTTGGACTGATACCAAGCTATGAAATCTATGCTTCATAAGTTATGGGTATTTTAAGATCAAACTAGGAATACTCTTGCCTCTTGACCTCTATTTCAGAGCTCTTTCCACTTCAACAAATTTTTACTCTCCTTTGTCAAAATGAGAGTATGTGGAAAAAAAAATGCAGGAGGTGTTATCTCTGGCCTGGAACAATATCCTCAATAACACAGTTGAAACCATTGACATGCAATAAAAGTCTCTTTAGAATTCCCCATAGCATACCTACTGAGCCCCTCCCATCCTAATCTGGAAAACCCAGATGTCCATGCTACTGGTTTGTACCTGGATTATACCTGCCTCTCCCCTTTGTGTTCACCCTTTGGTGGGGCTCTCTTTCTGTTTGTTTTTCCAGGTATAATCCTTCAGGAAAACTTGCAGTCAGTGCAGGGACCGTGATGTTTGAATGTCTGCACAAATATTCCTAGGACTTGATTCCTTATTTCCACTGACGCCATTGGAAAGAGCTCATTGCTTATGGACACAATTACCCTAAGAAATTTAAGACATAAGGTGGCATGGTTGTGCAGCTGTTACAATACCAACTTTGTGCAAATTACAAGGAACATGTCCTCTGGGTGAGCACATGCACCTGAAAAAAGCAATGTGCCTCTTTCTCCAGGGGGATGCAGCCCTGCATCAGAGCTCACATTGGAGTTCTGTCTTCACTGCTCTCTCAGGGGGACACCTCATAGCTGGGACAATCTGCACAGGTATATGGGACTCTTGATCGTCTCTTCTCAGCTAGGAACTTTCCCTGGACTGTCAAACCGATTCTCCATTTTAGAACCTCCTTTTCATAGTTTTTTTTTTTTTTATACAAGTGACTGTATGCTTCTCAGAGGGTATCTTAAGACAGCAAAAGATAACTGATAATAGAAGAAGGAAATAAAGAGATCTACCAGGTGGCATGTGGCTAAAGAGTTGGATTCCCACATGGTCGACCATGGTTCAGATCCCAGGCCTGTTGCTTGCTTTTCCTCTCTCTCGCTCACTCTCTGGTGAGTACATGTGTCCTGTAACAAATTTAAAGATTATAATAATGATAAATAAAATTAAATAATTCTTAAGAAGAAGAAGAAGGAAATAAAATGGGAAATGTGAGAAGAATAGGTTCTTCCAGGGCTAGACAGTGCACAGTGGTAAAATGTGGAGCTCTATAAGGCTGCTCCACGTAGGAAGGTTCCAGATTTACAACCAGAGATTTCTCAGACCACATATGTATCCCATGATCTGGGGTTGACTGAGGCTAGGGGTGGATCATGGGGTCATGACCCTGTTGGGGATGCTGTCTATTTCTCCTTTCGTCTCTCTCAGTTCTGGAAGAAAATAAATAAATAAACTTTTTTAAAAAAAATTCTTCCTCTTGTGTCTCTGCCAGAGAGGATTCTGGGGGTGTTACAAGAGCAGGTTTAGCAGTGCTTCACCTCATTCTCGGGGCATTTCATTGTAGCATGTGACAGCTAACCACCAGGAACTGCATCTTTTTTTTTTTAGAGGTTTTTGCTATAGGGCTTGCCAGACAGACAGAGAGAGACAGAGAGACAGAAAGCGAGAAATCAACCCCCCAGGGGGGATGGCCACACCACAATCCCTTCTCTGTTTTCCTCTCGGGATCTTGGGCACGCACGCACACGCACCTGGTGTGAGTTTTAAGCCACCGGGTCCGGGATGCGAACCACAGTCAACCACGTGGGAGTCCAGCGACATAGCCATTACACTAACTGCTGGTCCCAGGAACTGCATCTTTTTGCCTGAAGGTTTTCCTTGGTGGTCAGAAACCACTATTCTCACGTGTACATTGGGTCAAAGCTGCTGGAGAAGTAAGACTGTCCCCCCCCGCAGCCCTGAGCTGATCAATGACATGGACTGATGTAAAAGTAGCCCACAGGTTGGTCCCTCAGGTGGGAGAACTCTGTGACAGCTGTCCTACACTGACTCCTGGTGTTACCCAGCAGGATTAATTCGGTTATCCTGGAATACACCTTTGATTGACCTCTTCAGTTCTTCGGATCACTTCCTCAGCTATTTAGTAGCCTTTCCTGAAATGAACTCCCAAATAAACTACTCATTCTGAAATTCTTTTTTCCAAAAGATGATAGCAGATGAAATAGCCACTGTGAATCAATGATGCTGAGAGAGCCTTTGGATTAGGGAAGAGTGAGAAACCAAGGCAACTTTTGGGATAAAGAAGGCTCAGAAAGGATGCCTATGCTGGATATGTTCTATAACTTCCATTATCCTAAAGAAGACTGGGATGAGTAGAGAATTTATCAGCTTTATATACTGAGATGATGTTAAATATTAAGCCCTTTGATGACAAGTTTTCCTAAGATAATTCTATTGTAGTAACTCTAACAACATATGTATGTGCTGGGAGAATGATTACAACTTAGGATGTATGTGTGTGTGTGTGTGTGTGTGTAGAGAGAGAGAGAGAGAGAATCCTACACAAAGCAGAATAATTCAAAACTTCTTCATCTAAACTCTTTGGAGACCAACAACAGATGACACAGGGAGTAGGGGTTGTCAATGTTCTTATAATTGGTTGATATTGGTTAAAATTGAGATGAGCTTGATAGTGAAAAATGAGACTCTCTGGGACTCTCCTAGAAGATCCGAGAGTTGCTGTTATGACAATTAGAAAGAAAGCAGATCGTGGGCGAATCTTCACAAATCATAGAAATACACAAAGCAAGCTAAGATGGGCCCAGGATTCTGGAGACGGAAGGCATACTGAGGCAGCAGTCAGCTGAGAAGGACTGGGGGCTGTGGCCACTCAGAAGACCCACTTTTCTTGATGGTCTCTGATCCTGTCCTTCCCATGTAACGGCTCTTGGCATCCTGGAGGTCGGGCTGAGGTGCCATCCTTGCAATCAGCTAGTTCATTACCCTGGGAAATGGTTTCTTCTCCCTTCAGCTCCTTTGCAGATTCATTTGCATTTTTTCAGACCTGTTTTCATTTCCATCAGCTTGAGCTGGCAGTTGGTGTGGGCTGGGGCTGGAGCTGCCTCCTCATTGAGTCCCCCTTGATATTGCTTCTGGTTGGGCTTGTTTGGGCTTGCTTTGGCAGCACAATCCCGAGTGTCATTCAGGCAATTAAATAAGGTATTTTATTTTATTCAAGGGGGCTGTATCATGCCTATTTCAGGAGCTATTTGATGGGAACTGGGGCAAAAAAAAAGTCCCTTGAAAATGGCATCCCATCTGTAGCCCAATGCGAAAGGATCACAGAATTAGCTTTTCTTTAACACTATTATATTCTTTCAATAGGGTGTAATGTTTTAGGAGATGGACTTTCATGCTCCATGTCACGGGAGCAGATTGGTTTTGCATGTGTGATAGAGCAGGCCCTAAGACTCCAGCCGGGGGGGACAGTGCAGAAACACAGAATTCTTAAGTGAGTCCAATGTCTTTCCAAGGTCTGTGTCTGTTTAAAAACTTTTCTTGGTTTCCCTGTGTCTGTTTTCCCTAACCAGTTCATTTTCTCTAACTCTAACTTGCAGAGTGACTTTGGGCAACCCTTCCCTGTTCTGGTCTAGAAGTCAACCTCTTCATTAAAACGCAGTCTGTATGATGAGGCCCTTTCCACATGTGGGCCTTTCCAAAGCACTTTGTCTTCTCTTTCCTTCAGTATCCTTAGAAATTATTCTTCCCCCACCCCCCACCCCCCAGCCCACCCCAAAGGTATATTCACTCACCAGCAAGGAGAAAATACCCCCAATGGGACATGGTCATACTGCAAACCCTTCCCCATTTCTCCATCCTGTCAAGATTTGGGGCATAGGCATATATGCCAGGTATGTTTGTCAAGCCCCCAGGGCTGAAATTCAAACTCCAGTCTCCCATGTGAAAACTGCCTCCCTTAACTAATAGTCTACGGGGAGCCTGGAAATTATTGCTGTGCTGGTTTAGAGCCACCTTCCGGGAAGCTGAGGTCCCAGGCCTCTCTGTGCTTGTAATCTGAGTTCTCACAGGGAGCAACCTGCGTTCTCAGCCCTTGCAACTAGAAGGTCTTGACTGGAACACCGGAGGCATTTAAATTTCATATTTGATTCCTCTTCACTGTTCATCTTTTCTAGGACACTAACGCAATTGTTAAATTAAAACTGAAGGAGTCTTGATATGGAGGGTGACTGGGACTTGGAAAAAAGGCAAAATACAATAGCTTCAGCAGTATTTGCTCAACTTTCTGAAAAGTGAAACACTAAATGATAATTTATTCATAAAATAAAACTAAAAATTTTCTTCTAAAAACAATTAGAAAAAAAGGAATTTTAGCAGTATAGAGAGTGAACCACATTAAATCAACAAATTAGGGATCAAGGATAATAAAGCCAGAACAAGACAGTGGTGCAGAGGGAAAAATGCGATGTTCTATGAAACTGACCCACATGGAAGTTTCAGAGACCTCCCTGAGAATGCTTGGCACATGTCCATTAGCTGAGACTGGAGGAGACTGGAAATGGATCATAGCATCGAGACCCATGTTGTTCCTCTGTCTGTTTCCTTCTCTTTGTCATGAATAAGTTTAAAATGAAAAAGAATAATGGGTCTTGAAAGCGGAAATACTGTTAGTGTTGAAATTATTTAGTTTTCATCCACAAAAAGTATAGTTTTTCTTTCCTTCCCAAGGAATTATATAGCATATCCTGCTATTATAAGGTTTTGTTTCCAAAGGGAGCTTTAAGTTCTAATAGATTTATATCCTTAGGAAGCAAACTTCTCAAATAATTCATAGTGAGACAGGGTCTAGGTGTATGAGTGTACGAGTGTAACTCTACGACCATGCGAGCATTTATTATGGAGAAGAATGTTCCTGGAGAACTGGGCACCCATAATACAGCAGAACTAATAAGAGCTGAAATAGACCCATGACAGGTTCTGAAAAGACTTAAGAACATAGAAAAAGGCAGCAAATGGTAAACTGAGATGGTAATGTCCCCTTCTCTTGTGCTTTGCTCTGGTTTTCCTTTGTGGGAAGGAGCAAAATTACATTCATGGATATTCAATGTGTGTTCTGAATTAACTCCACTGCTTCACTGCTTCACTGCTTCCAGTGGGTGGGAAACTCTCTGGGGTCTGGTCCATTATATTTTTCAGGCTTTCTGGGTGATGCCTCTGTTTCTTCCTGTCCATATGTAAAAATAGCCACTGTCGTGGGTTTGGTGCATGGCATTAAAGATGATGTTACCGGACAGCCAGCATGCAGCTGGTCAGTCAGGCACACCACGTCCATGTAAAGCCCACCAAAGGTTTCCCACAGCACTTAGAAAATCCAAACTCCTCACAACCTGCAAGGCCCTATATGACCTGGCTAGCTGCCCCTCCAAACTGATCTGCCACTTGCTTTCTTGCTCATTCACTTGGCTTCGGCCATGCTTCCCTTCTTTCTGTCTCCAAACTGCTTCCTCTCATTAACAGTTTGGAGTTTCCACTTCTTGTTTGCTTTCCTTAAAACTCAATTCCCCTAGACCTCTCCTACTTTACTTCTTGCCATCAAATTTCCACTGAAACGTCATGCCTTTCTAAAGAGAACTTTCCTGACCACTTTCTTAAATGTTACCTATCCCATTACTTCCTAAACTCTATTTTATTTTCATCATAGCACTTATCCCTCTGATATGCTCTTATGTATAGTTGTGTACTTATTTAATATCTGTCTCTTCCTCTAAGATGTCATCACAACAAAGGCTGACACTTGTATGTCCTGTCCAGTCTTGTGGTCCCAGTGCCTAGAGTAGTAGCTGGTAGATAAAGTGGCTCCAGGGCAGTATCTAGATGAACAGTTTCCGTCGTTTTAGAAGCACAGCTGGCTCCACTATGAACTAGCGGACACTGAAAGGGAAAATCAAACAACCAGGATAGCAACAAAGAGTGGAGCAATAGAGGGCTAGATAGGCAACATTATCCAAGGAATGTTGTCCATTGACAACACGAGTCTAGCCACCTGGACCAATCATGGCACCAGGAATTGAGTAGGAAGGGTAATAGAACTCCCACAGTTAGCTAAGGATTATAGTCTCAGCCCAGAGGGGGACTGGTAGCAGGCCAGAGAAACGAAGAGAAAACAAGGTTGAAACCTGGAATGACTGCACCTACCTAGGGATTATTGGTTTTAGACAAGACAATTAACCCACAGCCAAAGTAAAAGTACAGGTTTCCGTTTTCTAAGGCAAGTGGTAACAGTGTGCTGAGGGGGAGCAATGTGTAACCTCATCAGTCATGATTCAAAAAAGAGAGTCTCAATCCTATCAAAAACAGTCCAGGGGTTGAAGTGGGGTGCAAGGGCTCAGAGGGCCTCATGCCAACAAAGAAGTGGCAAGGACAAAGCCACATGGAGGCAGGAGTTGACAGCTTCTCCCAGCAACCATTCGGTGCAAGAGTTAATCCCCTCTCAGTTCTCAGAAGCAGCCCAAGATGAACAGCGTGTGCTGTGATTACTCTTCCTTTTAAACTATCCTGTGTCTCTCCATTATAGCAACACTTTCTGGGATAAGTGAATCATGCCCAGCATTCATCTCACACATACAGACGAATACGAAATCAACATGTCTCCATGGTAAACAAGATCCCGCTGTTCATCTGCTACTGTGGGTATCCTGAATATCACTCTTTTCCTCTAAGGAAATTAAAAAGTCCAGAAGGACCTGCTTGTCACTGGGGGCTCAGTTTAAGTATGGTTAGAGAAAATGGCCTGAAACAGAGACATGCCACTCTGAAATTAAATCAGCTATGCCAATTTTGGGTAGCTTTTACTAGTTACAGTGGAACATTTCCCCATAGCAGTACCAGTAGTAGAGTTTGTGCTTTTTATTTTAATTGCTAGTGGGCTCATGTACTCCCCAGAGAAAGACACAGAAAGAAAGAGAAAGCACCCTGTAACAAGGTATGATCATGCTGCAATCCCTTCTTCTCCATTTCTCCATCCTGTTGGGATTTGAAATATACACACACAGACACAGACACACACACACGTGCCTGGTGCATTCTTCAAGCTGCTGGTGCTGGGGTTCAAACTGTGGTAGGCCATGTGGGATCTGGCTCCCTTAGTCACTAGACTGTGAGCCAACCTTGTAGAGGATTTTTATTCAAACTTTATAAGACCAGGATTAATTGAGATAAACTAAATGGATATTAAGGACTATATAGTTTCCTAAATAAAAAATTAAGCATACACCATATTCATGTGCCTTTAATTTATATGTATAGACAGGTTTCTCAGGGTTCTCTAGCCAATAGGTCCAAGTCAAAGCTTAGTAACAAAATCCTAGAAGTTTCACTGCATCTGGCTCCCACCTGTGGCTCCATACTTCTTGCAACCCTACATCTCACTGGGGGTGTCTAAGAAAGATTCCTAAGTACGACCACTCTCAGTGAGTGGGCTCTAGCTCTGCATGCCCTCTCAGCATCAACATAGTTTTATTCTGCAGGGACTGCCACTTCGCATGGCAATGGAGGTGGAGGAAGAAAGAGATGCCAGAGTTGCTCAGTATTCCATTTTGTTGTGACAAATGCTTCTTCCCCTCTTTTCTTTTATATTTTGGTGGAGGGTATTAATTGTGATAATGCCAGTAGTAAATTATTAAACATTGATTACTGTGTGCCAGTTATTATTCTAAGTGAACTTTTTTGTTGTTTTTGTTTTTTCTTTTTGTTTCGTTTTGTTTTTGAGAGACTTTTATCTCTTGCTAGAGAGAGAAAGACAGAGATAGAAAGCGAGAAATCACCCCCAGGGAGATGGCCACACTGTAATCCCTTCTCCATTCTCTTCTTAGAATTTTGAGTACTCAAATTTTGGGTACACGTCCCTTGCATGAGTTTTATGTCACTAAGTATGGGACTCAAACTGGGGCCGACTACATGGTAACCCAGCAACATAACCATTATGCTGTCTGCTGGTGCCCCTCTGAGTGTTTTATATATAGTTCATTTAGTTCTTAGAATAACCTACAAGGCAAATGCTATTTTACTGATGGGGAAACTGAGAAACAGAGAAGGTAACCTACCTAAGCCTGCTTATAACTCAGCACTCTACAGAATTTTAGTGAAATAGGAACACACACACACAAAGATCCCCTCAGAAATATTTATCATCATACACACACACACACACACACACACATACACTTACACAAGTGCAGAGATAGAGAAATTATGTACTATTGTATTGTCAGGAAAGTCATGACACATTTTTGCATGGAAAAACATAGAAAAATGTATCATGACTTTCCCAGTGACCCAATATATAAAATATTTTTAATGCAATTTTAGTTCTTCACATTTTGTAGGTATGATATTATGTAATTACTATAGATCTTCCATTACCTAACAACTGAATAACATTCCACTGTGTGAGAATATCATACATATTTAATGAATAGCTTATGTCTGAACATTAATATGGGGTTCTAACTTATACCATTGTACTAATGCTAAAATTAGATCTGTACCTTTTGTTTCCTGTTTTGTTATTTCTCTAAAATTAAATTCTAGAAATTGACTTATTGCAACTAAAGACGTACAGGTTTTCAACTTTGGTAATATATTGCCAACTACTTGCTAGAAAAATTGTTATAAAATTATGAATTTACACCAAAGTGTATGAGAATACCTGTTTACTCATGCCCTAGAAAACATTGGACACGGAACCAGACTTAGCATAATGGCTGGGTTGCTGGACTCCCATGTAGTCGAGTGTGGTTCGAGTTCTGGACCCGGTGGCTTAAACTCACTCCAGGCATGTGTACGTGTGTGCCCAAGATCCCGAGAGGAGAATGGAGGAGAAGGAATATGGCATGGTCATCCCCCCAGGGGGTGATTTCTCGTTTTCTGTCTCTCTGTCTCTCTCTGTCTTTCTGGTGTGCGCATGCACCCTATTGCAAAAACCTCTCAAAAAAAACAAAGAAAACATTGGACACTATCAATATTTTTTTTTATTATTGTTAACCTAATAACCAAGAAATAGCATCCCATTTAGGTTTCTTTGGTAGCTCATGAGGTTGAACTTTTTCCAAAAGCTGAAGCCATATGTGTATACTCTTCTATGAATTGACTGATCTGTACTTAGAACATTTGCAATTGAAATATATTTATCTTACTGATTTCCCTGAGTCCTTAAAAGATCAAGGAGGGCCAGATGATGGTGCAGCCCTGCTCTGCAGGGCTGACTCAAATGGGAAAGTTCCCGGTTTGTGTCTAGAAACCTCCCTGACTATACTGCTCACATGTGTGCTCATGATCCAGGACTTGCTGAGGTGTGGGTGGACCGAGGTACCCAGACCCTGTTGGTGGTGCTGGCTCCTTCTTCTCCCTCTCTCATTCACAGGGGAAAAAAATTAATAAAATATAAAAACCAAAAAGATTAAGAAAACTAAATCTGTGCTTATAATATTTCTCACAAATAATTTTCATAGTTTTCAGTTGTATATGATATTTAGGCAGATGAGTGGATCAAGGTTGGTTTGTACTATTCAGAAGTTATAAAATTTTATATAATCAAAGGCATTATTAATGTTTGCCTCCTAGTCATTGAGTCCACACATTGTAAATCCTTTACTATCACAGGATTACATAAATATTTATATATTCTGGTATTTTAACGGCTTCTTTTTTCCAGTCAAAATTTTGAAATGTATGGAATTCATTTTTGTATCAATTGTGGGTATAAGGCTTAAACTTGCCTGTTTAAAATGCTTTTAAATGTGTCCCTAATCATATTTTATTAAATAACCTATTTAATAAAAAGTTTATTCTTTTGCTAGTATTTTAATTGCCATGATTAAGATATACTAAATTATTATATATACTTAGCTTAGTTTCTGAATTTTCTCTTTGATTTTATGGATCTGTCTGACTGTTTTGATGCCATACCACAGTGACAATTTCATTTCCAATAGTGCAAGTCAATCTCATTACTCATTTTTCTTGGTCTTTTCATAACTGTTCCAACACAATTATTCTTCTAAATGAACTTTTGAATCATTTGGTAGAGTTCCAAACAAAAATCTCATCAAAATTTAATTGGGATTGCATTAAATTTATAAATTAATTTGAGGAGAAATGACATCTTTAAAATATTGACGCTTCTAACTCTGAAACATGGAATGTCTTCTGGTTTGTTAACATCTTTTATGCTCCTGAGTTACATTTATAATATTTGTAAGATAGACCCATTGTAATTCTTATTAAAATTTGTCTTTGTTATTTTATATTTTTGTTGTTATTGTTAATGTGATTATTTTTTTACTTCTCAGTAGTTAATTATATTATATAGAGAGGCTGCTGATTTTTATATTAATTTCACAACTAGACTTTTTTTTTTGAGAGGTTTTCGCTATAGGGCGCGTGCACTTGCCAGACAGACAGAGAGAGACATAGAGACAGAAAGCGAGAAATCACCCTCCGGGGGGATGGTCACGCCACAATCCCTTCTCCTCCATTCTCCTCTCGGGATCTTGGGCACGCACGCACACACGCCCAGCGTGAGTTTTAAGCCACCGGGTCCGGGACGTGAACTGCGGTCGACTACGTGAGAGTCCAGCGATATAGCCATTACGCTAACTGCTGGTTCCCCACAACTAGACACTTTTTAAATGTTTTAATTAGGCTTACTGTTTTTAAAAATAAATCTCATATTTTTTCTAGGTAGGCAACTTTTTTTTTTTTTTTTTTAATTTGCTAAGGATGAGTGTGCTCGCCAGAGAGAGAGAGAGTAAGGGAGAAGGCACATTTCCAGGCAGATGGCCTCACTAAAATCCCTTCTTCATTTTTCCTTTCAGGAGAAAACATACTTGTTATACTTTACAAACAGCTGGGTCTGGTACTCAAACTGTGCAGTAGGCCACATGAGATCCAGTTACACTAACTGCCACACCACTGGCTGACACCGCAAACTTAACTCTGGTAAAGCCTTTCCCCCTGGAGAGGAGGTCTTTGTTAGGGAGAATGTTCTGGGTGCTTCCTTCCTCGTGCGACAGTCAGGTCTTTCCTGGTTCATCTTCAGAACTGTGTGAAGTTCCTAGAGGTAAAACCCTGTGGCCTATTGGAACCTCTAAGACTGAGGCCCCTGGGAGTTTCTCACTCTGACAAGTTCTCATTTTGTCTCCAAAGACTACCAAAGTTACCATCTTGCTGTTCCTACCAGCCATTGACCCCAGAAGTTTATGGCTCTGGTATGTTGATCTCAGCTTTGATTTTCTGAAGTCACCTTTCTTTCCAGATTTTGGTGTGACAATTCCCTTGCTGGTTAATCTTCTGATAGGTCTAAGAAAAAAGTTGTTGATTTTCAGTCTGTTCAGCTTTTTTCTTTTATGAATGAATATGACATCTTCCAAATTCTATATCGGAGCTAAAACTGAAAGTCTTTATTTCTTTCTTTCTTTTTTTTTTTTTTTTTAGAGAGAGAGATTTTAGGGCCAGATGATGGTGCAGCCCTGCTCTGCAGGGCTGACTCAAATGGGAAAGTTCCCGGTTTGTGTCTAGAAACCTCCCTGACTATACTGCTCACATGTGTGCTCATGATCCAGGACTTGCTGAGGTGTGGGTGGACCGAGGTACCCAGACCCTGTTGGTGGTGCTGGCTCCTTCTTCTCCCTCTCTCATTCACAGGGGAAAAAAATTAATAAAATATAAAAACCAAAAAGATTAAGAAAACTAAATCTGTGCTTATAATATTTCTCACAAATAATTTTCATAGTTTTCAGTTGTATATGATATTTAGGCAGATGAGTGGATCAAGGTTGGTTTGTACTATTCAGAAGTTATAAAATTTTATATAATCAAAGGCATTATTAATGTTTGCCTCCTAGTCATTGAGTCCACACATTGTAAATCCTTTACTATCACAGGATTACATAAATATTTATATATTCTGGTATTTTAACGGCTTCTTTTTTCCAGTCAAAATTTTGAAATGTATGGAATTCATTTTTGTATCAATTGTGGGTATAAGGCTTAAACTTGCCTGTTTAAAATGCTTTTAAATGTGTCCCTAATCATATTTTATTAAATAACCTATTTAATAAAAAGTTTATTCTTTTGCTAGTATTTTAATTGCCATGATTAAGATATACTAAATTATTATATATACTTAGCTTAGTTTCTGAATTTTCTCTTTGATTTTATGGATCTGTCTGACTGTTTTGATGCCATACCACAGTGACAATTTCATTTCCAATAGTGCAAGTCAATCTCATTACTCATTTTTCTTGGTCTTTTCATAACTGTTCCAACACAATTATTCTTCTAAATGAACTTTTGAATCATTTGGTAGAGTTCCAAACAAAAATCTCATCAAAATTTAATTGGGATTGCATTAAATTTATAAATTAATTTGAGGAGAAATGACATCTTTAAAATATTGACGCTTCTAACTCTGAAACATGGAATGTCTTCTGGTTTGTTAACATCTTTTATGCTCCTGAGTTACATTTATAATATTTGTAAGATAGACCCATTGTAATTCTTATTAAAATTTGTCTTTGTTATTTTATATTTTTGTTGTTATTGTTAATGTGATTATTTTTTTACTTCTCAGTAGTTAATTATATTATATAGAGAGGCTGCTGATTTTTATATTAATTTCACAACTAGACTTTTTTTTTTGAGAGGTTTTCGCTATAGGGCGCGTGCACTTGCCAGACAGACAGAGAGAGACATAGAGACAGAAAGCGAGAAATCACCCTCCGGGGGGATGGTCACGCCACAATCCCTTCTCCTCCATTCTCCTCTCGGGATCTTGGGCACGCACGCACACACGCCCAGCGTGAGTTTTAAGCCACCGGGTCCGGGACGTGAACTGCGGTCGACTACGTGAGAGTCCAGCGATATAGCCATTACGCTAACTGCTGGTTCCCCACAACTAGACACTTTTTAAATGTTTTAATTAGGCTTACTGTTTTTAAAAATAAATCTCATATTTTTTCTAGGTAGGCAACTTTTTTTTTTTTTTTTTAATTTGCTATAGGATGAGTGTGCTCGCCAGAGAGAGAGAGAGTAAGGGAGAAGGCACATTTCCAGGCAGATGGCCTCACTAAAATCCCTTCTTCATTTTTCCTTTCAGGAGAAAACATACTTGTTATACTTTACAAACAGCTGGGTCTGGTACTCAAACTGTGCAGTAGGCCACATGAGATCCAGTTACACTAACTGCCACACCACTGGCTGACACCGCAAACTTAACTCTGGTAAAGCCTTTCCCCCTGGAGAGGAGGTCTTTGTTAGGGAGAATGTTCTGGGTGCTTCCTTCCTCGTGCGACAGTCAGGTCTTTCCTGGTTCATCTTCAGAACTGTGTGAAGTTCCTAGAGGTAAAACCCTGTGGCCTATTGGAACCTCTAAGACTGAGGCCCCTGGGAGTTTCTCACTCTGACAAGTTCTCATTTTGTCTCCAAAGACTACCAAAGTTACCATCTTGCTGTTCCTACCAGCCATTGACCCCAGAAGTTTATGGCTCTGGTATGTTGATCTCAGCTTTGATTTTCTGAAGTCACCTTTCTTTCCAGATTTTGGTGTGACAATTCCCTTGCTGGTTAATCTTCTGATAGGTCTAAGAAAAAAGTTGTTGATTTTCAGTCTGTTCAGCTTTTTTCTTTTATGAATGAATATGACATCTTCCAAATTCTATATCGGAGCTAAAACTGAAAGTCTTTATTTCTTTCTTTCTTTTTTTTTTTTTTTTTAGAGAGAGAGAGATTTTTGCTGTAGGGCACATGCACTCACCACACAGACTGAGAAATAGAAAGTGAGAAATCACTCCCCAGGCTTCAATCTCTTCTCCAATCTCCTCTCAGGATTTTAGGCATGTACTGTGTATGGGACCTGAACTATGATCAACTATGTGGGAGTCCAGTGATGTAACCATTATGCCATCTCCTCGTCCCCTTTAATTCATTTTTTTTCTTTTTCTTTTCTTTTCTTTTTTTTTTTTTTTTTTTTTGAGAGAGGCTTTTGCTATAGAGTGCGTGCACTTGCCAGAAAGATAGAGAGAGACAGAGAGACAGAAAGCAAGAAATCACCCCCCATGGTGGATGGCTATGCCTCAATCCCTTCTCCTCCATTCTCTTCTTGGGATCTTGGGCACACATGCACACGCACCCGGCGTGAGTTTAAGCCAGCAGGTCCGGGACTCAAACCGCGGTCAACTACATGAGAGTCCAGCGACATACCCATTACACCAACTGCTGGTCCAGGCTTTAACTCATTTTTAAAAATTCTGTTTTAGTTAATTTTTTATCAAGATGGCTAAATGCTTTTCCATAGAGATGAAATAGATGTTATTATTTAAAGTTCTTTTGATGTCTAACTTTCTTTCCTTTCTCATTCCTAATGTCAACCATGTTGTTCTCTCTTTTTACCATGATTTGCATTGCCATAAATATGACAATACTGATAAATTTTTAAAAAAGGTGATTTTTGTCAACTCCATCTTATCCCTTGCTATTTATTTAATTTCTTATTTAAGCTTTCTTCTGCTTTTCTTAGGTTTTATTTGCTACTTATATTTTTTCCCGTAAACTGAATACATAGCTTTTATTTGTAGTTGTTTGACAATATATAAAAACTTTTACAGGAACCAGCAGTTAGCATAATGGCTATGTCACTGGATTCCCATGTAGTCAACCGCAGTTCGCGTCCCGGACCCGGTGGCTTAGAACTCACGCCGGGCGCGTGTGCGTGCGTGCCCAAGATCCCAAGAGGAGAATGGAGGAGAAGGGATTGTGGCGTGACCATACCCCCTGGGGGTGATTTCTCGCCTTCTGTCTCTATGTCTCTCTCTGTCTGGCTGGCGAGCGCACGTGCCCTATAGCAAAAACCTCTCAAAAGAAAAAAAAAAAAAAACTTTTACTACCCTCTCTATTATTGTACTCCATAAGTTTTTGTGCTTTTTGTTGTAATATTATTACTTTTGTAAAAGTTTTTACCATAGTGTGTGTGTGCTCACTGGAGAGGATAGAGACAGAGAGTGAGAGGGAAAATGAGAAATCACTCCCAGGAAGGGGGGATGGCCACACCACAATCCCTTCCCCTCCATTCTCCTCTTGGAATCTTGAACTCACACACGCATACATGCCCCGCATGATTTTCAAGCTGCCAGGTCTAGACTAGAACTGTGGTTGGCCATGTGTGAGTCCAGTGCCTTAACCAGTGTGTCACCTGCTGGTCCCAACTTTTTAAATAGTTTGTAAATTTCAGTTTTAACTTCCTATTTGACACAGAGGTTATTTTGGAAAGGGAATTTTGTTTACCATTTTAAAGCGAAGTTAAGTTTTTTCTCTCTACCTTTTCTGTTAATGCCTAATTATATGACACTTCATTGTTAGAATATAGACTGTGAAAAAAATTGTTAAAATTTTCTTTATAGCCGAGGATTTTTGTGTGTGAAGATGCCATGAACTATGGAAAATCATGTTTGTAGGGCATACCTATCTCCATTTAAATCATATAAAGCAACATGTTCAACTTATTTTTTACTTCGTTCATTTGCTACCTATTTGTGTGATGAAAAAATGAAACATCTTTGACTCTGTCAATACAACTGTACTTTCTTCAATTTCTCTTCATAACTCCAACAGCTTTTAAAAATATTTTAATGCCATTTTAGTAAATTAGCAAGAATACTTATAACTTCATTTTAGGTTATATTGTCTAATCAATATTAAGTAACATCCTACTTCATTTTTTTCCTTTATATTGTTATATGAATTTTGAGTTTTACTATAGACATTTCTGCCTTCTTTCTCTTTTTTGCATTTCCTTACTGTATCTCTTCCCCATGACCCTTTGTCTTTGTTTTGTTTGTTTGTTTGTTTGTTTTAACTTGCCAATGGGTGCATGTGTTTGCCAGAAAGAGACAGAGAACAAGAGAGGCAAAGAGAAAGAACCCTCCAGTAAGGTGTGATCACACCTCAATTCCTTCTTCATCTCTCCATCCTGCTCGAATCTTGGACATGCACCCACTTATGCCTGGTGTGTTGTTCAAGTTACTATGGCTGGGATTTGAACCATGGTAGGCTGTGTGGGATCTGGCTCCCCCAACACTAGCAATGGAGCCAACATCCCTTGAACCTTCGTAGATCAACTTATCCAATAAACAGTAGGTATATACCACTGTAACTTTCTCAAATTATTTATTTCTTTTTTCAAATTTTCTGTTGATTAGAAAAATATCTACTTTATTTTATTCTGAAAAAATATATATGTGTACACACAAATATACACATTGTCATTATTGTTTTATTATTGTCAATGGGCATACGCACCTTCCAAATAAAGAGAAAGCATTTTCTAATGGCACATGGACATGCCACAATCCTTTCTCTCTTACCTCTCTATCCTGTCAGGATTTGGGGCACGCACAAACATACATATTCTAGGCATGTTTTTCTAACCATTGAGCCAAGTGTCGAACTGTGGTTGGTTTTTTTAATTCCAACTTATACATTATAATTTAAAGGGCTAAATAGTTCTATAATACTTGCAAACTAACCCACAACAAAATCATATAACCCATAGCCCTCTCTCATTCACTACCTCACAAAGGCAACCACCTTTAACTTTTTTCTTTCTTTCTCTTTTTTAATTTGCCAGAAGGAGCATGTGCTGGGTGTGGGGGTGGGAAAAGAATCCAGGGAAAATGGCCACCTAAAGTCCCTTCTCTTCCATGTCTCCTCTTGGGATTTTTGGCACACATGCACACTTGCTCAGTGAGTTTTTCAAGCCCTTGGTCTGTGACTCAAAGCACACAGTCAGCCACGTGGAATCCAGGCTGCCCCAACAACCACGCCACCAGCTGGCTCCACTTTCAACTTTTTAGCTGATTGGTTTTAAACATACATCTATACATCTAAGTAGCATGTTTGTGTTGCTATTTCGAGTCTCAATAGAATTTAATCAATCTGTATTTCCTCTCTTAATGCCATCCACCGACATCCTCTAAGTCCAAGGCGACTGATTCCTGAGCATCTGAGGGTTCTGTGATGGAAATTGTATTCTCTTTGGCGTTTTCTGCTGTCATTTTCTGAACCTGCCTTCCTCAGTCATCTGTGACAGTTAAGCACTCAACCATCTACTTTTCAGCTTCCCAGATTTTCTTGCTACTGACTTTTACATTATTTTTCTTTGCCATTTTCAATTTTTGTCTTTCACCATTATAGTCATGTACCACATAATGGCGTTTTGGTCAATGACAGGGTGCATTAATGATTGTGGTCCCATAGAATCATCCCAGGCTCTCCCAAATAGTGCAGGTGTGTAGCAGGCTGTACAGTCTATGTTTGCGTATGCACTCTATGATGTTCGCATGCCAAAATTGCCTAATGACACATTTCCCTAGAACATATCCTCATTGTTAGGTGATGTATGACAGTATTTGTCTCTCATTTTTGTGGAATTTCAAGAGGAAGCAAGACTACAGAATTTCAGAATTTTTCAAAAATCTTTAAAATTCAAACACGTTACCCAGATGTATTTAAGAGCATATCTCCTTTCATCAGTCCTAACTGGGTGCTCAGTCATGGCTTTTGTTCTACAGATCTAAATTTTCTTTTGTGGAAGGAAATTCATTTTCTCTTTGCTCTTTCATATGCTTTGCTTCATTTTCTGGAACTCTCTTATATGTGGATTATATCTCCTGGATCTATCCTTCATTTCTATCATCTTTTTGTTAACCACTTTCACCTGTTTTAACTTCTTCTGAATTGTGGGGTAATTTCTTTATTCAATGCCAATGTAATTTTCTCCACGATTTCATTAACCATCCGTTACTTTCTTGTCTTTGTTCAATGTTTAATCACTATCTTTTACACTTCGAATTTTTTTTCTGATCTCAGGTGATCCTTTTTGGATAGATACGTTGTCCTCTTAAATCTTGATAAAAGCATAGATTATGATATTTTAAAGTTCCTTCCTGATTAATGGGATATATCTATTTTATAGATATAGGGAATATTAGCTCTGATTCTTAAGAATGATCCCCCTTTGGATCTTTCTATATGTCTTTGATATTTCTTTAATAAATTTTGAGGAAGTGATATGATTCTTTTTGGAAGTCACCAATAATGAATAAAATACACAAAATCTTGGGAAACTATATTATAGTTAAGAGCAAGCCACACGCGAAATAGGATGAAAGAACGGAAGTGACTCAAGTCACACCGCCAGTCTCAGCAGAAAACTATTCTACACGAGTCCCAGACCCAGTTGTTCTTGAACATGGCTGCCCCCATATTATCCACTTATCTGACCTCTTCTCTCTTTCATGACTCAGCTCCAGGCCCTGTCCTTCCATACTTTCTCTAGAAGTTTGACTTGGTCAAGGATTAAGGCAAATTCTCAACTTTTCTCTTAGCTTTTCTAAGACTACTCAAGGCAATACTTGTCTTGATTCATTACTGATTCTTAGACTGTTTTTACTCATGTCAACTACTACCCATATTTTAATTAGCATATATGTAGGCCAGTTTCATTCCAAAAGGAGAGATTATTTATAATCTGAAAAGGATGGTTACTGACTTTCTTATTAAGTCAATTATTTAAAAAACAAAAATGGGGGCCAGAAGGTGGCATGGAGGTTGAGTTGCTTGATCCCACATGGTCAGCTGTGTGGTTCAAATGTCAGACTTGGTGGCCTGGAAATCAGACTGGGTGTGTGTGCATGCATGCCCAAAATTTCAAGGGGAGACTGGAGGAGAAGGGATTATGACATAGCCATCCCTCTCCCCACCATAGGGGGAGGGGTGGTATTCCTCATTTTCTCTATCTCTCTGCAAATGCACCCATTGTGTGTGTTGGGGGGGAAAGAGTGAAAGATACTTTAAAAAGAAAAAAGGTTAAGTTTATCAAAAGCCATATTGGTTATTCTTTAATGAAAGTAACACTGAAACTTTTCTTTGTTGTTTATTGTTGCTCAGAAACTCACTAATTCTGGGGACCAGCAGTTAGCGTAATGGCTATGTCACTGGACTCCCATGTAGTCGATCGCGGTTTGCGTCCCAGACCCGGTGGCTTGAAACTCATGCCGGGCGCTTGTGCATGCGTGCCTAAGATCCCGAGAGGAGAATGGAGGAGAAAGGATTGCAGCGTGGCCATCCCCCCTGGGGGATGATTTCTTGGTTTCTGTCTCTCGGTCTGGCAAGCGCATGCACCCTATAGCAAAAACCTCTCCAAAAAAAAAAAAAAATAGAAAAGAAACTCACTGATTCTGTATCTCATTCTGAAGATCACATAATCTAAATCCAGTCCTCCTTTCTTAAACTCTTATAACTAAAAGTGTGCAGAATTGTATTAAAAAAATTTAGAACATCAATAAAGGATATATACCACGTGCAACATGATAAAATACATTAAAATGTTGACTCAGAAATGGAACCAGTAAAGATGTTCAACCTTTTTGAGGTCAGGTAAGATTTTATCACTGAAAGTGCTATGACAAAACTTTCTCTCCAGAGCTTTTTATGGTCAACAGAATATGAACCTTTTCTCGCTACATTGAGCTTTCTTCCATTAGTTAAATACAAAATCTGTATTGTGACAAAATCTGAAGGTGAAAATGAAAAAGATATGGCAGGGTTTTATTTTATATTTTTTTTTACTTAAGAGTAGGATTGAAATCATATCTTTTCGAAGATAATATGAAGAGCCTTAAAAAAATTCATGGAAATGTTCATTGTGAAAAAACTGTGCATGGATTTCAAATGTTTTGCACCAAAACAAACTTGTAATTTAATTCCAGTTTGCTACAAAACTTTTTAAAGTAATTATTTATTTCATGAGTAAGAGAGACAAAGACAAAACCTTAACAGATCGAGGTGCTGCTGTGCTGTCCACCGCAGCCTTCAGCTTGCCCTAGGTCACCAGAGAGCACATACCTAACGTACTCAGGGCTATCTCAAGACTTGAGCCAGGAACCTTCCCATGTGAGATTGCCTCCCAGAATGTCACATTTTACCACTGGGCTGCCTGGCTCTACATAAACTTTCTGAAGTCCCCTCATATGGGAGAAACTGTTGATGAACTTTAGATTTGGAGATGACCTTTTAAATACAACATCAAAGGCAGGATCTATGAAAAAAACTAATTAATAAGCTGGACTTGCTTAAAATGAAGAAATTTTGCTTTATGACATACACTCTCCATAGACTGAGATACACAAACACACACATACACACACACACAGTAGAATGCAAATCAAAGGTGCACAACGTAATGTAATGTGCTTGGTTGGAAATGATAAACATGGTAATACCCTTGATTTGATTATCACACACTGCATGCATGTTTTGAAAAACTATATTGTACCCCACAAAGATGCACAATTAAATGTAAATAAGAAATTATAAAAAGGAAAGAAAAGAAATAAGCTATAACACCATGGAAAGATCGGAAGGAAACTTTAAATGCCTATTACTGAATGAAAGAAGCCAGTCTGAAAAGACTACATGCTGTATAATTCCAACTATATGACATCCCGGAAATGGCAAAACTATGGAGACAATAAAAATATCAGTGGTTGCCTGTAGCTAGGGTCAGGGGAATGGGATTAAATAGGTAGGGCACAGGATGTTTAGGACAATGAACTGTTTTGTGTAATACTGTAATGATGGATGCATGTCAGTATACATATGTCAAAACCATTTAAATGCCTGACACTGTGAGTGAACCCAAGTTTCACTATGGACTTGGGATTCAAATGTATCAATACAGGTCCATCAGTTGTCATAAATGCACTGTTTTTTTTTTTTCTTTAATGTTTTCTATAGGGCACATGTACTCGCTAGAGAGCGTGAGAAAGTCTCCCCCCACCCTCCCATAGGGAGTGGTCATGCCACAATCCCGTCTTCATTTCTCCTCTCAGAATTTTGGCCATATACACACACATATACCTGGCATGTTTTTCAACCCTATGGGTCCAGGATTCAAACTATACAGTTGGTCACATGGAATCCAGCTGCCTCAACCTCCACATCATGGGCTGGCCCCTGAAGGGGGATGTTGATAGTGAGGAAGACTATACATGTGTGGGGACTATGGGGATATGAGAAATTTCTACTTTCTACTCAATTTTACCATGAACTTAAAACTCCTCTACAAGGTAAACTCTACTAACACTCTGACCCCCCCAAAAATCATATGTGGAAACATTGTCCTGCTAGTTTATTGCCAGAAGTATACTTTTTTGTTTTGTTTAGTTTTTTGCTTTAAAAAAAGAGTTTTGCTATAGGATGCATATGCTCACAGGAAAGAAACAGAGAGGGAAAGTGAGAAATTGCCTCTCGGGGGATGGCTACACTACAATCTTGTCTCCTCCATGCGTCCCTGGGGATTTGGGGCACACAAACACACACACACACACACACACACACACATACACACCTGGTGTGTTTTTTTAATTTACCAGGTCCAGGACTGGAACCACACAGTTGGCCATGTGAAATCCAGCCACCTTAACCTCCACACCACCTGTTGGCCCTCCCGAAGTATAGTTTGGAATGACATTATCAATAATAGTCTAAGGATATGGAACATCCTGGTAAGGAGATTAGAAGTACTGTGATCTCTTTAGATCAACAACTTTGCAGCTCAGTGAGATGAATAGAGGGGGACTGTTTGCATCTGTTAAAATTTCTTAACTGGCATTACTTTGTCTCTTCTTCAACACTTCCAAAATAATCCTCCTTGTCAACAATTCTAGCTATTAGACCTGCAGGGGAGCTTGGTGTGATTTGCATTATAATTCATCACTATCCCTGGGGAATGTTTCCCAACAATTCTCATTAAAGCTGTTATTTACAGGTCAGATGGTGGAGAAATGATTACATATATTGAAGAACCCAAAATGCAGATTGTCGAATTATCTTTGTAGCTGGCAGAGTAAGAAAGTTGAGAAGAAAGGAAGAAAGGAAAAAAGGGAGAAAAAGAAGAAAGAAGGAAGGAAGAGAAGAAAGGTGATTTCATAATCTCATCTATTTCTTTGTATAAGTGAGTAAACAGAGCCCCAGAAAGCTGAAGGTTAAGTTCTGTGGTTTGAGTTCTGAGCTTGGGACCAACAAGCCCTGGGTTTGTAGTTTGTCCCTTCATTCTTTTCTTCTCTTTCCACAGTTATTTCTCTCTTGCCTTCTGAGGGCTGGCAGAGACAGGGCAATGGAGGAACTTGCTCTTGGGAACTCTCACAAGCTCCTGTTCAAGTAATGTTTCAGGAGATGGAACAGCTCAGGGCTTCCCTTTGCAGAGATGACTTAAGGATTTGAATCTCCGTTTTCCAACTTCAATCGTGTCACCAGAATGCTGAGATCCTCAGTAGTTCACCATCTCCCACACAAACACCTCAGAACCTGGAGTCCTCAGGAACCACTTCTTATTCTTGCCATAAGAAGCAAGACAGAGGAAATCAAAAATTGTTGAGGAACCAATCTGTGTGCCTTGCAGAACAGCCTGGTCCAGGCACAGGACCCTAGCAATCACAGAACTGTGCTAGGCATGCCCCACAACGGTTGTGGCAACTGCTCTGTGGGAACCACACAGTTGGCCATGTGAAATCCAGCCACCTTAACCTCCACACCACCTGTTGGCCCTCCCGAAGTATAGTTTGGAATGACATTATCAATAATAGTCTAAGGATATGGAACATCCTGGTAAGGAGATTAGAAGTACTGTGATCTCTTTAGATCAACAACTTTGCAGCTCAGTGAGATGAATAGAGGGGGACTGTTTGCATCTGTTAAAATTTCTTAACTGGCATTACTTTGTCTCTTCTTCAACACTTCCAAAATAATCCTCCTTGTCAACAATTCTAGCTATTAGACCTGCAGGGGAGCTTGGTGTGATTTGCATTATAATTCATCACTATCCCTGGGGAATGTTTCCCAACAATTCTCATTAAAGCTGTTATTTACAGGTCAGATGGTGGAGAAATGATTACATATATTGAAGAACCCAAAATGCAGATTGTCGAATTATCTTTGTAGCTGGCAGAGTAAGAAAGTTGAGAAGAAAGGAAGAAAGGAAAAAAGGGAGAAAAAGAAGAAAGAAGGAAGGAAGAGAAGAAAGGTGATTTCATAATCTCATCTATTTCTTTGTATAAGTGAGTAAACAGAGCCCCAGAAAGCTGAAGGTTAAGTTCTGTGGTTTGAGTTCTGAGCTTGGGACCAACAAGCCCTGGGTTTGTAGTTTGTCCCTTCATTCTTTTCTTCTCTTTCCACAGTTATTTCTCTCTTGCCTTCTGAGGGCTGGCAGAGACAGGGCAATGGAGGAACTTGCTCTTGGGAACTCTCACAAGCTCCTGTTCAAGTAATGTTTCAGGAGATGGAACAGCTCAGGGCTTCCCTTTGCAGAGATGACTTAAGGATTTGAATCTCCGTTTTCCAACTTCAATCGTGTCACCAGAATGCTGAGATCCTCAGTAGTTCACCATCTCCCACACAAACACCTCAGAACCTGGAGTCCTCAGGAACCACTTCTTATTCTTGCCATAAGAAGCAAGACAGAGGAAATCAAAAATTGTTGAGGAACCAATCTGTGTGCCTTGCAGAACAGCCTGGTCCAGGCACAGGACCCTAGCAATCACAGAACTGTGCTAGGCATGCCCCACAACGGTTGTGGCAACTGCTCTGTGCTCAGTTTTTCTTCTTCTGTCCTTACTTCTTATCCCAAGTTCTAACTTCGAAATCCAACCCCCAGGCCAATGCATGCAGTCACACACACACACACACACACACACACACACACACACACACATGGTTTTTGGTGTTCATGTCTCAGCCTTCCCCATAGGCTCTCCTTAGACTGCCTGGCTCTTCCTTCCGACCCAGGAAGTCATTTACATCTTGTTCCTGCCTGTTGAAGCCAGAGGCAGAGCTGGTGGGGAGCAGAAAAGGCAAACGCTCCCTTGAGCACACTCTCCAAGGCAGCACCTTTGCAGACCTGGCAGCCTTCAGGAAAGGTGCTAAGAGGCTGTGCCATGCCTCTCATCTTTCCCATCAGAATGGGAGGACCATATGCTTCTGCCTGGAGCCCAGATATCCTGTGACCTGTCTCTGCCAGTGACAGAGAATTCAGACCCTCTCCTCCAAGTCACACCTGGTCTCCGGTGGAGTAGGAGAGGGTAAGAGAAGGCTTGTTCTTCCTGCTCTGGCTAAAAAATAGAGCCCTATGCCTTCCCCTCCCCCCCAGGAAGAGCACAGATCTAAGAAGCGCCCTCACACCTGCCTGCATTTTAATTAATATCATCCCACCATCTATCAACAGCAAGTCAACATGCTTCACACCAGGGGAGAAAAACAATCCTCGCCTTGTCAGCCCTGCCTCTCCAGGATCAGCTGAGGGTCTCAACCCCCCCTGACTCTCTGCCACCTCCTTTTTCCTGGGGGCTGTTGACAGGGTGCAGTGCAGTGTGCCATGAAGATGGCTCTGGCATCAGAAGGTGGCAGCATGGGAACGTGGCAGCATGGGTGGGGCCAACCATTGGCTAGGCATGGGCGCCGTGTACCAACCCTGTGCTAAGAACTTGGTAGTGCTCAGAGCAATGCTATGTGAAGAGCATTTCTGCAGGTCCCATCTTAACAGAGGGGGGCCTGGGTTTGGACAAATGCAGGGACTCCCTGAGGTCACAATGCTAACACAGGCACAGCTGGGCAGATCTGACCCACAGTCCCTCAGGGTCTTTGCCTCTCTTCTCCAAGCCCTGTCTTTGGAACTCTGCTTAATTCACCAGATTGTGGATTGTCATTCCAGATGATCAATGTCTTTTTCTGAGACTGGAGCAGCTGGATGAGAGGAGCTCTGTTCATTAGATGGCAATGGGAGGTGGAAGTAGACAAAACCTGCTATAGGTGATTCTAATGTGAAAGTATGTCTATACCTGCAGGGTAGTGCGTGTCAGTTCCTGTGCACACCCAGCATGCTCTGTGATTGTGACTGGGGTGGTGTTTATTGGTGCTGTGCACAATGAAACTACATTTTGAGCTGCTATGCTCCACTTTATGCTGCTATGCTCCACTATATACTGCTATGCTCCACTCTATGCTATGCTCCACTCTATGCTATGCTCCACTCTATGCTGCTATGCTCCACTCTGTGCTGCTATGCTCCACTCTATGCTATGCTCCACTCTATGCTGCTATGCTCCACTCTATGCTATGCTCTACTCTATGCTATGCTCCACTCTATGCTATGTTCCACTCTATGCTGCTATGCTCCACTCTATGCAGCTATGCTCCACTCTATGCTATGTTCCACTCTATGCAATGCTCCACTCTATGCAGTTATGCTCCACTCTATGCTATGCTCCACTCTATGCAATGCTCCACTCTATGCAGCTATGCAGCTATGCTCCACTCTATGCTATGCTCCACTCTATGCTGCTATGCTCCACTCTATGCTGGTATGCTCCACTCTATGCTATGCTCCACTCTATGCTGCTATGCTCCACTCTGTGCAGCTATGCTCCACTCTGTGCTGCTATGCTCCACTCTATGCTATGCTCCACTCTGTGCTGGTATGCTCCACTCTATGCTGGTATGCTCCACTCTATGCTATGCTCTACTCTTGCTGTGCACAATGAAACTACATTTTGAGCTGCTATGCTCCACTTTATGCTGCTATGCTCCACTATATACTGCTATGCTCCACTCTATGCTATGCTCCACTCTGTGCTGGTATGCTCCACTCTATGCTGGTATGCTCCACTCTATGCTGGTATGCTCCACTCTATGCTATGCTCTACTCTATGCCAGTATGCTCCACTCTATGCTGCTATGCTCCACTCTATGCTGCTATGCTCCACTCTGTGCTGCTATGCTCCACTCTATGCTATGCTCCACTCTGTGCTGCTATGCTCCACTCTATGCTGGTATGCTCCACTCTATGCTATGCTCCACTCTGTGCTGCTATGCTCCACACTATGCTATGTTCCACTGTGTGCTGCTATGCTCCACTCTATGCTATGCTCTACTCTATGCCAGTATGCTCCACTCTATGCTGCTATGTTTTACTCTATGCTATGCTCCACTCTATGCTATGCTCCACTCTGTGCTGCTATGCTCCACACTATGCTATGCTCCACTCTGTGCTGCTATGCTCCACTCTAGTCTGGAGGCAAGGACTATGGGGCAGGCCGTGACAAGGACTACAGGGCAGGCAGCACAGACCGTCACAGGCTGTCCTGGGTTCCCGTGGGCCACACTTCTCAGAGCCCCACTTTTCTCATCTATAAATAAGCAGGGAGGTGATTCTGGGACATGATCTATAGACAGCCTAGTACAGTACTGGGCACTTGGTAAGCACTCAGTATTAGGCACTAACTAGTTCTAAATTCTCTTAATTATCTTGTCATCATGTTTTCATGAGGATAAAGACCGTCAAATGTTTCCCTGAAGTCTAGATTTATTTGCTCTCCAAACTAGGAAGCAGTTAAAAAAAAAAAAAAAGTTGGTCCTTTGTAATAATTCTTCAGGAACCCTCAGCAAGTCTTAGGGATCATTTACCCCCTTCCAGGGTCTGACAAAGCCTGGGACTCTAGTAGGAGGACAGGAAATAAATACTGACATGTGCGAAATGCTTCCAAAGCCCGTAAGAAAGAACCTCACCCCTGGCCACTCACACACGGATGTGAAGACACGTCCTTTCCTGAGTCTGGCTTCTCCCCTATTTCTCTCCATGAAGCCCTAGGTTCTGGGAAATCGCCATCTGCCTTTAAAGCTGGCTTCTATCGTCCTTATTAAAGAAAACCCCACTCAGCTGGGTCCTCAGCTACTTAGTAACAATTGTCCAATTTCCAGCCTCACTTCCTTTTATCACAGAACTGCCTGAGCAGGTGGTCCTCACAGCTCCTCTCCTCTTGGGATAATAATGCCTTCTTTTGTGCTCAGCCTGGGGGGAGAGGCCTTTGTGGGGATTCTGCTGTCTGAGGACTCTAGGGATTGAGCCTTTGCCAGTCCTGGATTTCTCTCAGGGTGATTCCAGTGGAGGTGCTGATTCCTTCCCAAAGGGCACAAGCCAGGGAACCAGGTTTCAATGGGAGCTCTCAAACAAGGCAGAGGCCAGAGTTAGCCATGGGAGTACCAGACCATGAGCTGTCAAGAGTTGGGGAAGGCAGGATTAAGCTGTGTCCTGCAGAACATCCCTAGGTCTCCTGATTTGGGTAAAGATGGCTGTCTCTTTCTTCAGAGTTCCTGAGGCAACATCTTCAAATAATTAGATCCTAGCTCCTATTGTCCCATTTCCTTTGTAGAGAGAATTCTAGTCACCACATTTTTATAATTTTGTAAATTTTATAATTGTCTTCTCTTCTTCTCTTTTTCTTTCTTTGCTGTATTCTCTTTGATCTAGTTCCTTTGGAAACAGTTTCTCAGATCAAGGAAATAAAAATTCTTCCTAGAGTTGGGGCCAACAGATGGTGTGGTGCTTAAGGGTGCTGGACTCCCACATGGTCAATCACGGCTGAAGTCTCCGGCCTGGCGGCTTGATTTTTTACTTTCTCTCTCTCTCATACTCTCACTCTGTTCCTCTCTGGTCAAGTTAAAATAAAGAAATAAAGTTAAATAAAATAATTATTTAAAAAAAATTCTTCCTAGAGTTGGTGGGTGGGGGTGGAGTTGTTACAATGCCTTTTGCAGTGTCAAGACAGTCCAAGCCCAGGGTCTGAAGGGACAGGAATTGTCTAAATGGTGCAGGAAAATGAAGTAGAGCAGATGTAGGAATAAAATTGGTAACTAATTTGTAGATAAAGATGAAGTGCTTTATTTTTCCACTAAACTGAGGGGCCTCCCTAACATGGATCCTTGTGGTGAGAAAGATTGAGGGCTGGAACGGTGGCTGTCAGGGAGACTGACAAGGGTGAAGACAGTGACAATAGTGGTGTTGGGCAATGTCTGTGATATTGAAATGACTGAAGGTTGTGAGGGACATAAAGCTATCATCTGAATACTCTTCCCACTCAGTATCTAAGCAAGTCCTACCCATCTCAGCATAATGAAAATAACTAGATTTGAGGGTCAGAATTCCTACTACTCTTGTAACCTTACAGAGTTTACCATTTTGGTTCTCAACTTGCTCATCTATAAGGTGTGGAAATCAGAGTAGGTGAGTTCAAATGGTCCTGCCACTTCTTAAATTGTAGGCTTAGTTCTAGACCTGTTTTTTTGGCAAACACTTTAGATGGCAAATTTCCTTTCTGTGTTTTAAGAATACTTGTTGTCTAAACCATTCTTTTTGGTCTTCAGTAAAAACAACTATGCTGATGGCAGTGTCCTGTTTTTCGGGTTGGGTTCCCATATGAACTATTTTGGTTCAGCCCCTGGAACAATACCTCACATGTTATAGACTTTCAATACATGTTTGATGTTTCCTCGAGAGAAAGACTTACTCAACTAAAAGTCACTGAGTACTTCATATATTCTAGTCCCTAATCTAGGCCCTGGGGGTAAAAATATTTAAGGATGCTTTTCCTGGCTCTGAGACCCAGCTAGTGAAGTTGGTAGATATGTAAACCATTGAGTAAAGCATAATGTAATATGTTTTCAAATGCACATGTGAACAACAAAGCGAAATGTGTTTGCTCAGAAGGGGTCCCAAGCAAGATGTAAAATAGAATGTAATGTCTAAGAAGATGATTCTTGTCTTTCCATTGACAAGGAGAAGACATCCAGGCAATGAGAATTGAGAGGCCACGTGTACAGTGTAGAAGTTGTGCCTGGGAAGTAGTTGGATGGAATGAATGTTAATGCCTAACTGTGAGGAGTTGAACTTCACCCTATGGTGCTGCTGAAAGTTTTAGGCAAGAGTACCATTGGTTCTCAGCATTTTCAGAAAGGTTATCTGATGTCAGAGTGGAAAATGGACTTCAGCACAGTGTGATGGAGGTGAGAAGATGGGACAGGAAGATCTCAGGTTTTATGATGCAAATTGAAAGAAAGTAGCAGCAACTGGACTGAAATAGGACAGAGAGCAAAAACCAAAGGGGATCTAGGAAAGGGAATCTGGAAAACATAATGATGTATTGGATCTAGAGGGTGAGAGATAGAAAGAGAATTAGAATAGTTCCAAAATTTCTTGCTGTGATGGAAGACCCTATTAGAAATGGTGTAGTAAGGAGTGTTGATGAGGTTGAGCAAATGAAGATGAGACCACTCATTTTTACGTCTCTGATGTCAGTGTGGTACAAACGTATAGTAGACATTTGGAGAGTGAACCTCTGCCTCTCCTCACCCCTTCCTCATCCATATCTTGGCAGCTCATAAGATTTTACTGACCAGAATTCAATAGAGGCCAGAAACAGGATGGGCAGGAGAAGGCAGAGGGGGACCTCATGGGTCCAAGAAGTCATTGGTTTCATTTCTCAATGACCAGATGGCTCTGTCCCAATAAGACCTATAGCCAATTTTCCTTCAAATGCCCCCAAAGAGATCTGAGCTTGATGGAGTTGAGTGCTGGACTTTTTTTTTTCTTTTCTTTTTTTTTTTTTTTTGAACTAAAAGCAATTTCCATTTTATGTCTTTTGTCTCTTCATCCAAGCAATTGCGTGCCGGTGGGATCTGGCAACCTGAGTTCAATAGCCAGTCCTTTTGGTCTTTCAGAGGCTATGAATGTAATAAGAGCACTCAACCCTTCTGAAGATATGCAAATCTGTGCATTTAAAAGATTTACATTCATCCTTCACAGGCCCTGAAATATAAATATGAAATACCCAGAACCTTGTCACTTCAGTAATAATTAAGCTGATGGCCTATTATGTTCGATTGCAAATCAATATAGTATCTTTTGGTGCCACTTGAGTTCTTGAGGGTTGGCGTGGGGCCAGCTCCAGTTATACAATTGAATTGCTGCAGCTGCCTGGAAAACTTCGCTGTCGTTCCCATTCAGGAAGAATAGGCGGGTAACAATGGTGACCAGCCTCCCTGCAGTAATTGTGTATGAGGACACATTTCCAATGGGGTTTTT
>NW_006159538.1:2974128-3021277 GCF_000334495.1 Tupaia belangeri chinensis | reverse complement strand
TTCAGCAGGTGCTGTTATTTTAGTTTAATTTGAATTCTGAAATATGGAAGAGAGAAGGAGACCAATCTTAACAGCATCTAACCTACAGCTGTTCGAAAGAGGCCAGCAAACAGCATATGTTGCTTAGATGGAAATCATAATTGCTCATTCTCCCTGGGATGTTGGCCCACCAACGTGGAGCCTCTGAAATTAGCCAGCATTTTTCCGGCATTTTCCTCGGTGGTGAGGCCCCTGCAAAGCTTAGAAAGAACCATTCTAGAGTGACTGGCTTCCCAGGAGCCTTTTGCTGCACTGTGTCTCCTCCTTCTTCTTCCTTTCTCCTTCTTGGTCAACTGAATTGAATTCCAGACATTACACAAAATGCATCATAGGTTGACTTCCTCATTAGACACCACCATAGGGAGGCATGTGGAGATAGATATTGAAGAGAGCTAATGTGAGCCCCAATACCAGACTCCTGAGGGCAGAGTGACCCATACCACCAAAGAAGGACTGCTGTGAGCAAGAAGAAAACACAAATATTGAAGATAATTGCCTCGATATGAACTCTCTGCTCTGGATAACAAATAACATCTATGACATGCTGTCGTGCACAAAACATATCCACATGTTTTGTGTTTTTATTTGCACTTTCCCAACACTCGCTGAAAGGAGGTGGTAGGATTCCCATTTTATGGAGAGGGAAGCCGAGGTGCAGGGAGGTCAAAAGATAAACTCAAAACTATGACCTGCAGGAACTGGAATGTAAGTCCTTGAACTTGAAAGTTCGTGTGTTTTTCCTACACCAATGGCCGCTTTGTTTCTTTATAGTGACTTCCTACAGCTCCCTGGTTAATAAGAGGTCCTGAGAGATTGTCTTCCTTCAGCCTCTAAGGCTATGGTAATGAACCAAAACTATGATAAAGATGAGATCAGTTTGGTCTCCATATTGGGGGCTGATGTTTACATGATTTGTGAGCTAGACTTAGAAAACTTAAGAGGTATGTCATACTCAACACCTGTCTCTTACCTTCCTTCTGTCCATACTCTCTCTTTCAATCCCTTCCTCTACTCTTCCCCTTCCTCTTTCCACATTTTTGGCCTCTACTATAAGTCCTGAATTGAACTATTAAATAGATTCTGTGAGGGATACAAAGATGAACATTCCTGGTCCTCCACAAGTCCGAAGTGATGAGCCCCTCCTATGAAATAATGGAAATACTGAGACTCACAGTGGGCTTTGGTTCTCTTCCATGGAGGCTTTGATGCCTCCCTTTTATGCCAGAGGCTACTTCCTCCACCTGACCTCATGCTCACCTGTCCTTGTTCTAGAATGTTCCTACTGAGAGGAATGATCCCTGCAGTCATACCAGGAGTGATCCCTGCAGCCATATCAGTCACCTATACCTGCATGCCTCATGGATTCCAGGGCAGTTACAAGTCCTAGAGTTAATAGCATGACTTAGGAATCAGACTGATGTGAATCCTAGAAACAGATCTAGAGAGGAAGTATCAGGAGGTGTTTATGGCTCCAGGCTGCCTGGAGTTGGAGCCTAATTTTGTTACTTCTAGTAGTTCATTCTCATTGTCTTTTCTGTAATGGCAGACAATAATCTCTAACTGATAGAGTTACTGGAACATTGAGATCAATTAATGCATTTACCATATTAGCATGGTTGTCTGAAAGCCCAATAAGTTTTAAATCAGTAACTTTTAGCTACCATAGTAGTAGCACTAGTAATGATAATAGTAGCAGGGAAGTAGAAGTGAGCAGGTAGTTGTAGCAGTCATAATGGGAGTAGTGGCAGTAATAGAACTAGCGATGGTATTGCAGTAACAGTAATGTGAAAGCTAGTAACAGTATTGGTACTGTAGGAATACAGGCTGAGTATCCCTTACTTGAAATGCTTCAGACCAGAAGTATTTTAGATTTGGGATTATTTCGAATTTTAAAATATTTGCATATATTGAAAGAGGTATCTTGGGAATGGGACCTACGTCTTTAGATGAAATTTACTTACATTTCATCTGCACCTTTATAACCTTAAGGTAATTTTATATCCATTTTTGTATTGTAGTGTTTTGATTGCAACCATCGCATAAAATCAGGTGTGGAATTTTCTACTTGCGTCATTCATGCTCAGAAAGTTTTGGATTTTGGAACATTTCAAATTTCAGACTTCCCGATTAGGGATGCTAACCTGTGTTAGTAGTAGTAGTAGTGTGAGTAGCATTCATAGTGACGGAGTGGTCAGAGTGGTAATAGTTGTCACTTTAGGAGGCTCTACTACTTAATATCCCTAGAGAGTTTCTGCACCCTATGTTAAATCCAAACTGGGGCAAATGATATCTCTTTCACAGCTGTGATGCTGGTAGCAAACACCCCAATTCCACAGACATTTACTGAGTATTCTGAACACATGTGAAATTGCCTATAGCCCAGACTCTGTCACATGGAACTTCACAAAATGTTAGACAAGCTTGCATCTGAAACCCTCTCTTGGGTTAAGTAACTGGGTATTTTCCTCCATGATTCTCTCTGTGCAGACAAAGCGATGACCTTGTACAGGAAGGAAGCCAGACTGCTATAGTATAAACCAAGGGTAGGGAACAAGTCACCTCTCTCACCACAGAATCCCTACAGTCTAGCACCATGCTAAATGTAAGTACTGAAATAAGTAGCATGTTTGCTTACTGAGCTATTTATTGAATATCAACTGAATGAACTACCTGGTTGCCTAAGTAAAAGACCATGGAGATCCTAGACAGTTCAAGCTCTCTCCCACAGAGGAAGGTGACAACACTTTGGCTCTAAGCCTTTGGTTAGAACTAAAAGAAAAGGAACTCTACCACTGGGGTGTGTATGGGGAGGGGGGGTGGGGAGAGGTGGGGAGAGCAAGGGTTGCCTTGATGGAAGAGCTTCAGGGCTTTTTCTGTGACCGAGAGAATCTGCTATGCAACAGCTCCTCTGTCTCTATGTTTTTACTCTAAGCAAGCCAGACGGACCCAGGACGTTTGTGGGTGGGAATTTATTTTGGCAACTCAAGTGGTGAAGAGAAGCCAAGAGCCTGAGGCGATTCAGTTAAACACCACATGTTAATCCCAATCTATTTTATGTAATTCTAGGAAACATTTTGATCTCAAAGAGTAATCCAAGATCAAGCAGTTTAGGTGAGAGGTTTATTCTCAGCCTGGCTCAGTTACAAAAGAGGATAAAAGTAAGTTCTGGGAAGGAAACAGTTTGTCCAGTGCAAGCATGATCAGATGCAGAAGCCCGTTCTGTCCAGGAAATGATGATGCTATAAGATGATAGGACCTACCAGTGGTTTAGGTATAGGGTGGCGGCTTGACCTTTGTAAATCTAAGAGAAGGGGCGCTAGGGTTTGAATGTATACCCCAAAATTAATGTGTTGGAAACCTGGTCCCCAGTGCAGCAGTGTGGGAAGGTGTTAGATCATGGGGCAGAGCTCCTTATGAACAGATTAATGCTGCTATGGAAAGAGCTCATGGGAGTGGGTTTGTTCTCTTCTGCTCTTCTGCCATATGAAGACACAGTGAGAAGGCCAACGCCAGAGGCCAGCACCTTGATTTTGGACTTTCAGCCTCTAGAAGTGTGAGAAATACATCCTATCATTTATAAATTACCCAGTATCAAGTATTCTGTCATAGCAGCACACAGCAGATCATGGCAGTGGGCAACAGAAGCCACCACAAAAAGAGAAACAAAGGAGCAAACAAAAAAGAACGAAGGTGCATTGACCTCTAAGAAAATGATGAAGGTGCCTTGCACAAATTCTTACTCTGCTAGACACTGATGAGATTGGGTCATGAAGATGTGGCTTCCGAGAGCAGGCAGTCTGCCTTAGGAACAAACAGTCTCAGTGTGGCAGGGGTGGACCTGGTGGCTCTGAGATGCATGTGGTGTTGAACCTCTGCTGATTGGTGTCCCTTGTGCATCCTTATCCTCCGCCCCATTCTCTCCTCTTCACAGTTAACAAATCATGAATGAATCTGTAATTCTGGTCAAGGTGGGGTTACTACCCAATAGATACATATTTCCTTAGGGGAGATATACAAGGTAATTTCTTTTCTTTTTAAGAATTATTTTATTTAACTTTATTTGTTTATTTTAATTTGACTAGAGAAGGGGAGAGAGGGAGAGAGAGAGAGAGGAAGTGAGAAAGCAAGCTGCCAGGTCTGGGAATTGAACCATGGTTAGCCATGTGGGAGTCCAGCGCCCTTAACTACCACACCACCTGCTGGCCCCATACAAGGTAATTTCAAGAAGTCATGGAAAAGTGGAACTAAATTACAGGTCTATCTTGGGTCAAAAAATGTTGAAATTCATGCATTGTTTTTCCATTATACTCAATTCCCAGATATATTTTGAATACATATATATTTTTTAACAGTTTGATGTAATATAATTTTCAAATATCACCTACCATCTCCCTCTATTCCTTCACCACACACGCAAACACATACAATCGCTCCCCTGCCCATCAGACACTCATTCCATTTCCCAGGTGCGAAAACCCAGTTGTACGATGGGGAAATACTTTGTCAAAGGCTTCACAACAAGAGGGCATCCACAGAGATGAATTATGACTTCCATCTTTCCACTCCTGACCCCTTGCCCTCTGTGGTCTGCACACAGCCTCCCACACTCAGACTCTCTTCTTTCTTAGTATTTAGAAAACATCACTTCTGAGCCTCTGTTTTCTTCAGGATTATCTTTACATGTATCTAGCAGGCTGAGAGTAATGCTAGCCTATGATATAAACCACCACGGGCCCAAGATAAAGGGGATATCGTTACATGCGTTCAAAGCAGCGAAGCTGTAGGATGAAAGTATGCATGTGTACAGATACATATATGTATATACAGATGTATATATGTAAGAAATTATACATAATGTTGATATAATATTCAATATATAGTATACTAACTTTGTGGGGGTTTTTTTGAGAGGTTTTTCCTATAGGGCGTGTGCACTAGCCAGAAAGACAGAGAGAGACAGAGAGACAGAAAGCGAGAAATCACCCCCCCCAGGGGGGATGGCCATACCGCAATCCCTTCTCCATTTTCTTCTTGGGATCTTGGGCACACACACACATGCACCCAGAGTGAGTTTAAGCCACCAGGTTGGGGACTTGAACTGCAGTCGACTACATGGGAGTCCGGTGACATAGCCATTATGCCAACTGCTGGTCCCAGTAGACTAAATTCTTATTTGGTATAAGTTTGTGAGTATAGAATGGAAAGTTTGAAATTAAATCCTGATTCTACCATGAATAAGGTTAATGACATTTGAGTTCTAAGCTTGAGTTCTCTACTTCTCAGCATGAGATACCTCGGAGTCTCATTTAACACATTTGTAAAATGGGAAAATAGTGGTACCATTGAAAAGTTACGATCTGGACTGAGCAATGTTTTTGAAAGGCACTTCATGGGCTTCAAGGACTGATTTGGTGGAAGGTTGAGGGAGAGAGACAAAAGGAGTAGGTGAGTTTTATTCTCTCACCCAAGTTCCAACTCCAAGAGTCTTTTTTAAATATATATATAAATTATATACAAAAATATAAATAAATTAGGAAATTACCAATTTACTTTAAGTGTATAACATATACTAGGCACTTAATAAAGGTTGCTTACTTCTTTTCCAAAACCTCTTTTTAAAAAATGACAATTACCCTTCCAATGGCTTTTCTTCCATGCACTTTTGAAAGTTAAACACACACACACACACACACACACACACACACACACTAAAAGCTTGCCACTTGTATCTAATTATGAGAATGGCTGGTCCAGTGATTCTGTGTGTTGAGATCACAACTCTGGTGCTTATCTCTTAATCCATCAGTTCCAAATGACCATCCAGGGACTCATTTTTCTTTGGTGTGACTTCTTTCTGCAGCCAAAATGTCCTGGACCTGCCTGAACTCTCGTCTTTACACAGTCCCCCTTTCACTTAGCTGACCTGATAAATGACCAACAAGGTCTGGTTTCAGCAATGGGCACGTTTCAGTAGAAAACAATTAAAGTGAGATCTCATAAATATTCACTCATCCACCTGAACAGATGCCAGTTACAGCAGAAGAAAAATAGAGCACCTGGAGTCAAGGAATTTGCTCTGGTCTAGAGCTCCTAGCACAGGTGTCAACAGAAACGGGGAGAAATGAAGATAACCTTGCTATAGAAAGGGCATCCAGGAAACAGAGAAAGATGGGGTGCAAGGGGGTAGGTTTCCATCCCCTTAAAAATGATACCCAAGCATCCCCATTCAGACTTGTCTCCTTTGAGCAGATAACTGACTCGGATGTAAGTTCCTTGCTAAGGGTTGACAGTACATCCTTGGGTCCTTCGTAGTCCTCAGAAACAGGCTCTAAGATTCAGGGGTGCTCATTGACCAAGACTTTGAGTGTTAGTGCTGCAGGAGACATGGATGGATACAAGATGGAAATGCGAGATGGAGACTTTGGGTCCCATAGGAGGGATGACATTGCGGTGAAGTCCAGGCAGATCTATACGGGTAAAACTAAGGATGCTGGAACTGCAAAAGGGAAATCACCTCTGTAAGGATCAATGAAAGCAGTGGCATTTGAAATGAGCCTGGGATATGGAGGTAAGTGTATTTGAGAAGAGCAGGTTACAGGTGCAAAGAGTGGGAAGAGAGCAGGTGTGGGCTGTGCTCATGGGTAGACCGAGGTCCTTGATGGAAGATGCTGTGGTTTAGAGACTGAAGACAGGCCTAGGTCCAAACTTCCATCTGTTTATGAGGACACTGAGGCTCTGAGAAGCAAAGTTATGGGTCCAAATTCATTCAGCCAAATAAAATCTTCTAAGAAGCTGCAGGGCTAACCAACAAATGAGGTATCAGTGGACAATACAAGATAGTTTTAATTAATTACTAATGGGCTGAAAGAAATTTCAGATTCAGAAGAGATACAAGGTCGTAGATAACAGGAGAAAGCTTCTTGGAGAAGGTACAAAGTAAGTTTCTCAAAGATGAGAAGAGAAAACATGGGAGAGGCGATCTTACTGTGGGGCCCAGTGATTGGGTCAGGCATTATATACACCTAATTGATAAAAAAATGAAGTGCAGTTACTGTTTTTGATGATGGATGAGATGCTGAGTATTTTATTCATCTCACTAATCTTTAAAATTATCCTTCCAGGTAGGAAAAATTGTTTCATTTCTGCACATTTGTAAACAGAGGGTTGGGGGGGTGCAGACAGTGGTGCAGCAGTAATGCACCATTCTGTGAGGCAGACCCACATGGGAAGTTTCCAGTTTTATATCCAGGGGGCTCCCTGAACACATCCAGTGAGTGTGTGCCCATGATCCAGGGTTGGTGGAAGCCGGGGGATGAATGCTGGTGTAAAGACCCTGTTGGGGATCTTTCTATCTCATGGAAGAAATAAATAAAGGAAACAGGGGAGAGAAAAGAAAAGAAAACAGAGTGTTAAAGGAGTTACTAAGTTCACCTTGCTATCAGGAATCAGAGTCAGGAAATAGAAAGCTATCTACTTCTGAATGGATTCTCAGGTTGTTTTTGTCTGTTTATTTACTTACTTACAAATGACAAAATAATTATAACCCCATTTTACAAAGGAGAAAACAGCTTCAGAGGGGTTAAATAATTTGCCCAAAGTCATACAGTAAAGATGAGGTCCCTTAGGCAGAACTTTTTTCTTTTTTAATTTATCAGATAACACATTTTTTTCACCATTGTGCATTTGAATGGGCCCAATGGAAAGGGGCAAAGTGAGAGGATAGAGATGCAGAGTCCAGAACAAGTGCATCCCCCTCCAGCACAGTGAGGCCTTCTGCCAGCTGTTCTTCAGACTCGTGGATCTAAAGGGCACGAGTGTACTCTCCCTACCTTGTGAGAGGGGTGATGAAAGGCTGGCATTTTGAAATCTTACAGCTTTACTTTCTCTGCTGACTCTTAAACACAGCTTTGTACCAACTTTAGGCTCCCTAATCTTTGGGCAAGTCATTTCATCTCTGAGCCTCAGTTCTCTCTTCTGTAAAATGGGAGCTTCAATCTTCACTTCAAGGACTGTGTAGGTAATATGTTAAACAATGTCAACTAAGAGTTTAGAACAATGTCTGGCATATATATATGACACTCCCCCACAGTTGTAGCAGATTGTCGATGTGGTTAACATGACTATTTTCATCTCCCCAAGTCACTCAATCCCCAGCCCCAAGGTCCTTGAGACCTACACCAGCCAGCCAACATCCCTGCTGTTCTTTTCCCTGCTGATGCGACCTTCCAACAAGATTCCTTTCTGCAATGTGACAGGAAGGACTGATCAAGAAAGATGGGAGTGCGGTAAGATTTAGCTGAGCAGGGCAGTCAGGAGCTTGTTGGCAATATTTCAGAGAAAAGATGGTAAGTCCTGGGGTAGGGGACAGCAGATATAGCCAAGCAAGACTCCCTAGGGGAATCAATTTCCAAGAAGAAGTAATGAAGTCTCTTCTTCACTCTCTCCTTGTTCCTACCTCATCTTCCTTTGCCAACTCTGGGCTCCAGCTGGTCTGGGAGGCAGCTCACCTCTGCCTGGTCATTAACAGTTCATTTGCTTAAATAGCCATCATCATTACTGCCAATGGCTCCTCAGGGCACCATTGCATCCCAGGAACTGCAGCCCACATTCTCCTCTGACTGATGGCCCCATGTTCGGCCCTGCCACCTGCTAATGACTCCTGGGCTGACAGCCCAGCTTGGGGCTGCAGGATATAGAGCATTGAAGGAGGTCTGTGTTTCTCCTCTGAGTTCCTCTGACCCTCACAGTCCCAGGAAGGGCTTGGCCCTGGGTGTGACAGCACTCCAGTCCTTCAAGGGGGAGTACCAAAGGGATCCTCAGTGCTCTCTCTTAAATCGTACTTCCTGAGGGCTCATCTCTGATCAAGTCTCTGCTTTAGCATTTGAGTCTTCCTTTTGCTTGTAGGACATTTCTCTTGAGTGTTTTGGTAGATGTGAGATCTAAGAGAACTTACCACTACGTCATGCCAAGCTATTTAGAAAGACCCTCCTTTCTGATTTCTAGACTTCCAAGGTAGTGGGATGGGCCAACATTACAGGTGAAAAATCTGAAACTGATAAAATTTGAGTGAGCTTCCCAAGGTCACATAGCCAGGGTGGAGCAGAGTCAGTTTTCAAACTCTGGCCTTTATCCAAGGCCATGCTTTCTCTTCTGCTCCAAACATTCACAGGAAGGGAACTGAGGATTCTGCAAAATTGAGATGCCAACAGTAATGGACCAATTGAGCAACTGCCCTATCCTATGGAAGCACTTCCTGTTAAACATTTTACTTAATTATAGAGGTATTTTGTGTTCTTGTTCATTTGAGGGGAATTCTACTCATTTCCCCCTTCTCTCACTCACTGACCCCAACCCTCTCTCTTTCTGCATTACCTCTCGGGATACTGTTTCAGTTTACTCCAGGAGGAAGGAACCTCTCTTAGTAAAAGTAATGTCCAATGTTCCTATGCACCAGGACTTTAATAAGCTTTATAGGTGTTAAGTCCTTGAACCATTACAACAAACTTATGGAGTAGATCTTATTACACCCATTTACAGATGGGGGAATCAAGGGCAGTGGGGCTAAAAAGGTTGTTCAAAGTCACCATAGCTACTAAGTTAGAATCTTTGAAGGGTGAGGTGAGAGAGATGTCTCTTTAAGGAATTATTCCTGTGTTCCTGTCATACATCTGACCTTTTTTTCTTTTTTTTTTTTGGAGAGGTTTTCACTATAGGGCGTGTGTGCTCTCCAGACAGAAAGAGAGAGACAGAGAGACAGAAAGCGAGAAATCACCCCCCCAGGGGGTATGGCCACACCACAATCCCTTCTCCTCCATTCTCCTCTCGGGATCCTGGGCACGCATGCACACACACCCAGCATGAGCTTTAAGCCACCGGGTCCAGGATGTGAACTGCGGTCTACTACATGGGAGTCCAGTGACATAGCCATTACACTAACTGCTGGTCCCACGTCTGACCTTCTTAAACCAGTTACAGTTTAAGCTAGTGCATCAGCCCTCAGGGATCAAGTGATGTGGAATGAAGCAGTTTGAGGACCTGAAACCTGAATGTGCTTTGTGGAGCCAACCTGGTGACAATGGGGAGAGGGTATCTTATGAACAGGCCAGAACAGCGTCCAAGCTGACCTCAGTCACAGGAGTTAGCAGCGCAGCAGGGAGTAGGTTCCACAATGGGTTTGAAAGCTGTTCATTGTTCAGCCAGAGGCTGAAGGTCAGGCGCAAGGGAGATCTTGATTCTTGATCAGAATGCATCCAGAGGAAGAGCCTTTATTCCTAAGGATTAATTTCTGGCATGACCCCCAAACCATGGAAAATGAATCACCCCCTGATTTTCCCCTAGCATTTACCCACATCCCTGTTGTCACACTTGCTTCATAATCTAAGTTGAAAAGCTAACCTTGTCATTTTTCTGCTTAAAATCTTTTGGCGGCTCCCCAAGGCTGTAGGATAAACCCCCAACTCTCATCTTCAGCCACGTCAGTCACCTCGCTCTTGTAATCTTTGTTTCATCAACACAACACAACTTTTGATCCACATCTCAGTAGGTTTCCTCTCATCCTATTATATCAGGTACCTATGGATTCCTTTACTCAGAAATGCTCTTCACCCCTCACCCCATAGTCCCACCATGAGCATTCACATCTACTCCTGTTGCCTAGAGAACTGCTTCTTTTTCAGCTTAGACATTGCAATTTAATACGGGTGCCATTTTAGCCAGCTCTGCCTCATTCCTAATGGTTAGGCCAAGTTTAAATGCCCTTGCTGTTTCCTCTTAGCAACTAGGAAGGCCCCTTAACAAACTTGCCCCCATGATTGTGATTGTTTGTTTGTCTATGATGGACCTTACACTGTCAGCTCCGTGAGGGCAGGCACTCTGACATTTTCATCACTGTGTCACCCTATCCAAATCACAGGAATCAGTTAATCCATACTTCTGGAGGATTGAGGGACTTCCATATTGTTGTTTGTGACACTTTATTTTCCAGACTCCAGAGCCTCCCATAGGGTGGGCTCAGAGATACAGAAATACACTTTGACTTGACAGGAAGCAACATAGGAAATGGGTGCAGGGATCAACACCCACTCTCAGACTGGAGTGAAATGGTCAGTAAGTCAGCAGAGTTAACCAGAAGGGTAACTAGGTCATGCTGGGCCCTGAGGTCATGTCAGGCATAGTCAGAGTGGCCATGCTAAGTTACTTCATGTTTCCAGTAGCTACTTAAAGTACCACAAACTGAGGATGGGACTGCCCCCCAACTCTTGTTTGGAGCTGACCTGTAATTAGTATCATGTGACTCTTGTGGAAAAAATTGGCACTAAGGGAGTTGAATATGAAGCAGAGTTGGCAATGGGTCCCAAAGAAGGAGAGGTTCATGAGCTGGAGAGGACAATTAGAGGAAGGAAGGGAAGCTGAAATGTGGAGTCACAGGCTGAGATAGAAGGGGACCAGGAGACCTAATAGCCTTACTCACCAGACTGTAGAGACTCTCAGCCAGAAAGATTCCCAGAGGTACGGTCCTAGCAGAGGGTCACATCACAGTGAGGCCCCAAAAGGAAGAGAGATCCCAACAGGGGCAAGTCAGAGGAACTGATGCCATTGAGTGGAAGTCCAAGGTCCAATTTTGGCTAAATTATTTGACCTAAGTGAGCCATCCAAGCCAATTCTCATCTCTGAATTTCAATTTTCTTTTCAACAGAATGAAAGGGTTGGACCTAAGATCTGCAGTTACCTATTAGTCCTACATCTATGATCTCCCTGTGCTTGTGCCAGCTTTATCCAGCTTTGTCCACTCCACCTTATCAAATACTAATCTGTAGTGAGATTAAAAGAATAGGCCCTGTGTTCAGTAACCTGGCTCCAGGGTCTAGCAGCGTGGAAGACTAGCAGAATGCATACTTCTATGACTTCATGCTCAACAGACAGCAAGAATGCATCTCATCAGGAACGGTCAGTAGAAGAGTGGATGTCTGTGTGGATTGCCCACATGTCTGCCAGGACAGCAGGCCTCCAGGTCTACACGTGCCTTAATGTTGAGAGGCTAACACAGAGCATAAAACAAATCTCACTCTCCATCCTGCTGAGGGCAATGTAATGACAGAGCTGTCAGAGAAGACACTTGGCAGAGTACGTCCTTCTGCTTGGCATGATATAATTTGCACCACCTCTACAAACTTTTCCTAACTCTTTCCTAAAAATAGTGCTTCAATTAGAAATTGACACAACTTAAGTTGGGGAAGGTGCAAACAGCCATGAAATGCTCCATAAGGGAAAGAACAGGTGAGACCCCAGTAGATCATCAAATGCCAAATGATATACTATAATGTATGGTAATTGGTTATTATTAAAATACTCTATTGCTTATCACACAGTAGCTAAATGGCCTTTCAGTTGCTCTATAATTACCTAGAGATGGGTGATCTGTTTTCTTCTTTGCGAGCTGGGTACCAAGGATATCAGAGCGGCGTCTGTCATAACACAGGAAGAGAGCACAGAAAGGGGAGGGTGTGTGCCAACGCAGGGCCAAGCCAGTTTCTTTCAAACATCCCCAGTGGGGCCAAATGCTCTGAGGTGCCTCCACAGGGCCAGGGACCAGAGAATGAGGTTGTCTCTGCAGGCCCCGTGCCTTACATTGCTTCTTATCTGTTCTTAATATCACCTCTTTCAAAGTTTTTTTTTTTTTTTTTAAGTTTTTACTGCTATGGAGGCAAGACATATATCTGCAGGATGGGGTCAGAGATGCGAAATACCATCCCTGCTTCTGCTCACTTCTTCGTTGAAGCCAGTTGAGAGGTCTGGGCCTCAATGGAAGGTAAGAACTGAGATTCAGTGATCTCAGGGGAGACCTAGATTGACTCTGCAGGGAGAGGACCATGCAGGGCTGTCATAAACAACCCATTTCTATTTCCATTGTTCTAAAGATCTGACTTCTGTCATTTCTTCTGGGAAGTCCTGCTGGACCACGGTGGGAAGGGCAGAGGTATGTCTGCACAGCACAGGTGTGTCTACACAGCATTATGTACACATGTGTGTTACTGTACTGTGCTATACCTACTACAGTGTCCCTCGCTCCTGCTAGTTTTTTCAACAACGCATGTTCAAGTTCAGGTATGTGAACTAGTACATGCCTGGCATAGAGCAGATGTTCAAAATGTGTGTTGAATGATAGCTATCGCAAACCACAGGTGCACACATGTACACACCCACACACATTCTATATTATGAAAACAAGTTGTTTGTTTGGCTCCATTCCCCATTCCAAACAGATCTCCATTTTTAAGATAAACAACTTTCCCCCTACTATTTGCAATCTTGGTAGAATGGTAAATCCAGATGCTTCCTCTCCCACCACTGAAGCCACAGAGGTCCCTAAGGGCTTCTCTGCCAAACCCAAGGGCAGATACCTGTCCAAGGTTAGCCAGTGATACTCTCACTGAGGAGTTTGATTCTGGGGTAAATATCACAAAGATGAAAGAAGTGATCAAAAGGCATTTATCCTCCCAGCTCCCTGATCTGACTTCTGCTATAAAAATTATGCCCTATAATTCCAAATTCTGCACTATTTGGTCCATTTTCAAACTTGCTTCTCCAACTTTACCATTGATTCATTGACCTCCTATTGTCTTCCCAGTAAATTCCCATATACTTACATCAGCCAGAGGTCTTTTTTGTTTGTTTTATTTTGTTTTATTTTGTTTTGTTTTATTGCAGCCAATGTCTCCTTACCAATACAGTCGTAAATCAATCTCTGAACATGGATGGATGCTCAACAGAGAGTCTGGACCTTCTGTGGGATAAACGAACTATGCCCAGTGGATCACTTTTATGGCTGCCACTCAGAAATGTTCATTGAAATTATTTATCCTTTGAATAATAGCATTGAAGGATGATATTTATTCAATGAATAATATCATTGAAAGCAAATCCAGAGCCAGCCTGTGGCATGGTGGTTAAAGTGGTTGGATCCCACATAGCCGACCGTGTGGCTTGAGTCCTGGACCCAGTGGCTTGAGAATGTATGTGCATGCTCAAAATTCTGAAAGGAGAGAGAAATGGAGGAAAAAGGATTGCAGCATGACAATTTCCCCATGGAGGGTACTTTATTACTCTCTCTGTCTCTGGAGAATGGACATCCCCTCTGGCAAGTTAAAGGAGAAAGAGAGAGCAAGCAAATCCAGGTTTCTCTCTCAGCATCTCTCAGATTATGAAGAATGAAGTATAGATTCTGGAACTTGCCAAAGGTATCGGGGCTGTCATTTCAACTCTGAGATACCTGAGCCCTGCCAGTTTAGATGGCCAATTCTGCCTTTGCTGAGGGAAGGGTCCCAGGTGGTTTAGATAAGGCCACCTATGATCAACACCTTCCCTCAGTGTAGATCTTGGTGTCAGGGAGGTTGACGAGTGAGGAGGTACATACATCTTTGACACTCAAGAAAAGAAAAGGAGTTGCGTGTTGAGATTTTCTTTGAGCCAGAATCACATGGTTTTCCAGTCAAGCAGTGACAATAAGGAGTTTGGACACATACCTCTTCCAAGAGAGCATTTACCTTGGCCTCTACTGTGGCCGTGGCATAGGGACTGCTATTAGTGTTGCTAGAATATCCAGAAAAGACATCTTTTGTTTGTTTTTAAAGACATGAAATATGTCACACAGGAGTATGTCATCCTCTCTGAAAAAGAGACCCAAATCAGATGGGTGTCGACATGGCATTGCCTAGAACCAGCACTGTCTTTGCATTGTACACTGTAATTCCATAGACTGAGCTGGGATTGGGTTTTAAGTCTAGCTGACCACCAGGGTTATGGATAGAAATAGGCTCTAAAAATCCATGAAGGGCATTATTGAAATCCAGCTGTTCAGAGAAAAGCAAGTTACCCAGGCACAGTGGAAGAAAAATGATCTTATCTAGTGTATAACGATGCTATGGAATAATAATAGTTAACTCATCCTATGCCATAAAAATCTCTGTCTTCTCATGAAATATGACAGCCTGTAAGGCATGTATTCTTACCTCCACTCTACAGAAGTGGAAGCCAAGGTCCAGATAGGTTAAATGATATGCCCAAACTCAGAGTGGTTAGTAGAGGAGCTGAAATTTGAGTATTTGTTCTCTGATTTCACATCCCCTGCTCTTTCTTATATACCATGCTGATTCTGTGTGGTTTTGTAACTTTAGGAGATTCATTTTTTTATTGCCAGATCTCCATGGCCTCCTCAGTAGAATAGGAAGATTGCCTAAATCATCTCTGATCTATTACCTTTTTTTAAAACAGAAGATCTAGGACCATTGTACCCAGAAGACAAGGAAAACACCTCTAGTTTGATCCAAGTCTCACAGAGAAAGCCATTCTCATTGCAGATTGACAAGATCTGGTCCCTGCTCTTCAGGAAGTAGAAAGTAGACCAAAAAGCCCCTCCATCTCTGATGGGTGCTGCAACAGGGAGTTCAAAGGAGAAAGAAGTTTAATTCTGGGAAAGCTACAGAGAAAATAAAAGTAGAATGTAGAATTTTAGCTGGATCTGAAAATAATGAGTAGAAATTAGAAAAGGAAATCAAAAATAGTAATAAAAGCTAAAACTGAACCAGCAGCTAGTCATTGAAGACCTTGGCATCTATTAATGACATTTAATTACCACAGCAGTCATCTGAGAAATGCAGTTCTTACTACCGTTTCACAGATGGAGAAACCTAGCCTTTGACATCTTACAAATCTTTTACTAATCAATGTGGATGTTAAGTGACAAAAGTGGTGGTCGAATTAACAATGGTTTTTCCAAGTTCATGTTGAGTATTAAGAAAGTACAGGGAAGGAGTGAAAGACAGGGAGGCAAGACCACAGATCATAAAGGACTGGAGTAGAAACGAGGAGGAAATAACAGCAAAGACTTAGAAGTGGCTTGGATGGAGAAATGAAACTGAAGAGCCCTGAGTAATCAGCAAGGATTATTACACTGTGTCTCCATATTCCTAGGCTCACCATTGCAGCTCATATCAGGGTAATCAGAATATGTAAGAGCTAATTTAGTGTCATGTCACTCTCACCATGTGCCAGCATGCATATACCTAACACACGTGAGGTTTTCTGTGCATTATCTTTTTTCACAAGTTCATTTATTTTTCCATGCATGAGATAGAGAGAGGTCCTTCAACAGGATCTCGACATGGCAATTCACTCCCAGAGTTCAGTCAGCGCCAGACCATGGGCAAGCATGTGTCCATCCTCCTCAGGAAGGTCTCTGGACTTGAACTAGGAACCTTCTCATGTAGGATTGCCTCATAGAGTATTACATTTTACCACTGTGCCATCATCTGACCCCTCCATGCATTAGCTCTCCAAATCCTCACACCTGTGAGGTGCTACCATTACAAATCCCATTTTAGATAAGAAAACCAAGGCACAGAGAGGTGAAGCAACTTCCCCAAGGTCTTCAAGGCAAACGAGTGGCAGTTTAGGCCCAGGGTTTGTGGCATAATCATGCTATAGGTTGCCTGGCTAGGCCAAGGAAGTACTAGGGCCATGAGCATGGACTGATGTCTTCACTTCATCACCTCCCTTGAGTCTCAGTTTCCTTATTTACAAAGCAGAAAAAATACCACCTGGCTTCAAGAGTTTTTGTGAGGATTAAATGGGGTGACTAAAGGAAGTGCTAATCCAGGGAGGTCTATTTTTTTTCTAACATTTTTTATTGACATAATAATTGTACATATTTGTGAGGTACAAAGTGATTTGTTTTCAGTGAAAGAATACAATGTGTAATGATTAAACCTGGGTAATTAGTATATCTACCATCTGCCCACTTGTCATCACTGTGTGCTGAGAATTCAAAATCCTCTTTTTCAGTTATTCTGAGACATATAGGAAGTTGTTGTTAACTTTATTCACCCTACCCTATTTCATAACATTAGAAATTATTTTGTCTTCTCTATTTGTAATTTTGTTTCCTTGAATCAGCAACCCTTTATCCCCTCTCCCTCCATCCTTCTCAGCCTCTAGGAGTCATTCTTTTTTTTTCGTGTGTGGGGGGGTTTGCTATGGGGCACATGCACTCGCCAGAAGGACAGAGAGGGACAGAGAGACAGAAAGTGAGAAATCACCCCCCAGGGGGGGTGGCCACGCCACAACCCCTTCTCCTCCATTCTCCTCTCGGGATCTTGGGCATGCACGCACATGTGCCCAGAGTGAGTTTAAGCCACCGGGTCCAGAACTTGAACTGTGGTCGATTACATGGGAGTCCAGCAACATAGCCATTATGCCAACTGCTGGTCTCATAGGATTCATTCTTTATCCCTTTACTTCTCTAAGATTATTTTTCAGTTTCCACATGATAGAGAATATCTGTGTCTGGTATAGTTCACTGGACATGGTAACCCCAGGTTCACTTCTTTTACCTCAAACAGCAGGACTGTGTTCTTTTTAATGGCTAAACAGTATTCTATCGTGTATGTATATATGTGCATATGCATGTGTATGTAGACACACACACACATAGATATGTGACATTTTTTATCCATTCATTTGTTGATGGACACTTGGGTTGACTTTAACTCTTGGCTATTGTGAATAGTGCTGCAATACACAGTGGGGTGCAGATACCCTAGGAGGCACTGACTTCCGCTCCTTTGGGTATATTCCTGGCGGTGGGACTGCTGGGTCATACTCCACTAGGCATTTACATTCCAGGAGGGTTTGTGGTAAAATGCAAGCTCCCTCTCAGCCCTTTCCTTCCTTCCTCTTATCCCCAGATGGTCTCCTCTTTCAGGCACCTTTGGACTGTAAGTACCCTTTCTCAGGAAGGAAATACCCTTCTTTCTGGAACTCTTGACAGAGCCAAGTGAAGTGTTTTGGTCTAAATTTCACTTCCCCAGAGGGATCCGATTGACACTTTATTTCCCCACTCAGCTCAGAGACAATGAGAACACAGAAAACATCTGGGATTTTCGCGTGCTGCATTATCTTTTAAAGAATTTCCCTAAAATGTACTGGCTACTCTACTGCTGAAAATAGGACCCTGAAAATTCACCTATGCCTGTAACTGAAGACCACTTGGGGGAGAAATATCTTCAGTAATGTCACACTTCAAAATTATTAATTGCACCCAAGAGTCTCTATTTTTATTCAAGAGGGTAACCTTCTCATAAAAAAAGTAGGAAGGATACGAAAGATAGAAAAAAAAAAAAGAGTCAAAGAAGTTTTTCCAGAACCAACTGAAATGCAAGGCACGGTCTGTTCCCAGGCAAAGAATGGAGCTAGCTAGAGTTTCAGAGGGAAGTAATTCCTCCTCCCTCTGTTTGGGACTGAGAGAAAGAGATGTGGGGATCATCCCTATTTTGTAAAGAACTGAGACCCAGAAAAATGAAAGATCTAAGACCACGCTTATCCCCAATTGTGCAATGAGGCCCTTCAGCCAAATGATTTTTAAGTTCTTCCAGCTCAGAGATCTTCCATTTTACAGGCAAAGAAACAGGCTCAAACAAACAGGCAAACAGGGTCCTGCTAACTGTATAAAGTTATCTTGTGTTTTGGGTGAACTGAGGTGCCCTGGTCTGTTGGCCATGTCACAGACACTCTACCCACTCAGAAAGAATGACCACAAGCCATCCAGAAAGCCACTTGGACTCGCTGTCCTTTGTTAGCTCTTAGGCCTCCCCCATTCCCCTGCTTGCTTATAGCCCATTCACGGATACCTGGCTGCCTATCCAGTCCGCGGTTGGACATGTGTGAACCAGATGTGCACAGCCTTGTATTCAGCTGTGCTTTTGCCAGCTGTTGGAGGTACCATATGCCATCAGACATCTGGAGAACAGAACTCACAAGAGAAGATGCTCCTAGACAAGTGTTGATCGTGGTGGCAGTCAACGCTCACAGAGAGCCTAAGTGAGTGCTGGGGACAGGAGTCTGGCCAACACATTCAAGAAATGATTATTAAATGCTTACTCCGTGAGAGGCGCATGCAGGTTGCCAGAGAACTTGTGAAAACAAGACAGAAGAAAGGGCCCCCCATGGAGCTCAGAGGGATACCTGTGGCCCCCCAAAGCAGCCAGGATGCTCCTTTAGGAAAGCCAACCAGGCCATACAATTGCCTGCTCAAAGTAAAAGCCACAGGGGCTGGACAACGACAAAGCAGTAAAACGTGACATGCAAGGCTGGACTGAATGGGAAGGGTCCAGATTCACTTCTGGAGACCTTCCTGAATACACTATACATGCGTGTGCCAGTGCTCCAGGTCAGTGGGGGCTGGAGTGGAATCATGGGTTGAGACCCTGTTAGAGGTGCACTTTTCTCTCTCTCACTCATGAAAGAAAGAAAGAAAGAAAAAATTAGTGATAGCCACAATGTTTATCATGGCTTCAGAGGATTTGCCTTCCTCTACCTTCCGACCCTCAGGCCCGGACACTATTCCTCTTGCCCAGTCTACTCCAGCGACACCAGCCTTTGAGCAGGCCTAGAACGCGCTATGCATGTTCCTACCACAGGGCCTTAGCATGTGTTGCTCTCATGTCAGGCACAGAGCAAGGACGCAGAGAGGTTTTTATCCCATTTGCTCTCTTCTCTCCCCACCCCACCACCAAATATCTTTTTTTTTAAGAATTATTTTTATTTTATTATTAGTATTTTTTAGCTTGGTATAGAGTCATCAAAGAGGAAGAGAAAAAGAAAGTGAGAAAGCAAGCTGCCAGGTCCAGGACATGAATCAAAGCCAGCCATATGGGAATGTAGCACCTTAACCACCATACCTCCTGCTGGCCCAATACCTAAGTGTTTAAGAGCTGGTCATTACAGGTAATCTAGTAGAATCAAGGTGGGCGGGGCCCTTTGTGCCTGCCCTGCCCCATTCGACTCTCAATGCTATGTCTTGTGCTCATGCTCATCCCCAGCCTTCCCGTTAGAAAGCAGACTGGCCGTGGGCTGGCCTGGAAGGCACCGCCAGCATCAGTGATGGCTCCTCTTCCCTGCCCCTAAAGGACTGGGCCACTTTCCAGACATATTCCAGACAGCAGGCCTGCTCTATGACATTGTCAAGAAGTGAAGAGCCTCAGGAAAGTCACAGACATAAACAAGAAAAAGTTTCTGACCTCTCAGGGCACTGGGACCTGTGGAGCAGGCCTTGTCCTGATAAGAGAGGGCAAAAACATTCCAGCAGATGTATTTGTCTCTGAGCCCCCAGGGAGGGCAAAGGCTGAGCATCCTTGAGAATCTTGGGGTGGGGGATACGAGCAGAATAAAATGCTGGTGGGAGACTCTTTCCAGGGCTTGGAGCCAGCCCACTGGCCTTGCTGTCCCTTCAGCCCATGGGTAAGGAATTTAGGCCAACGGGCCAGCAGGTGGCATGGTGGTTAAGGAGCTGGACACTCCCAGAGGGCTGACCACGGTTTTAGTCCTGGACCTGGTGGCTTGCTGTCTTTCTTTCTCTCTCTCTCTCTTTCCTCTCTCAAATTAAAATAAATGACTAAATAAAATTAAAATAATTCTTTAAAAGAAAAGAAAAAGAAATTGAGGCCAACTCAGCCGATACTACCTGGTGCCTTCAGCCTGCCTGGCACCACTAGGGGAAGGATATTGGGAGGGGTGGAATCTCAGATTGTGGGAGTTCAAAAGGCTGAGAAGGACTCAGATATCAATAGTTTGCATGAAAACAAGAAGAGAACAAAGGCCAGGCCTTAGGGCTGTGAGGAAGGAAGCAGCTGTTTTGTCTGAAGTCGTGGGAGTCCAGGAATATTTCATGGTGGAGGAGGCTCCTATGTAGGTGGTAAGGTCTGCTCTGACTTTCTCCTCTTCTGAGACAGCAGCCGAGGGCCCAGCTGAGTGTGTGGGCCACTGAATGCTCTGGAGATGATGGCTTCTGAGCAAGAGAGAGTGCCCGGGGAGGAGTCTGAATACCACCTTTGTCAGGCAGAGGTCACCAGGAAACCCTGGAGCCCAGCCAATGAAGGTGCCCTGGACTTGCCTGGGTGGTTCTTGTAAAACATGACTACAGTAGGGTCAGCAGGTGGCATGGTGGTTAAGGCACTAGACTCTCACATGGACAACCACAGTTTGAATTCTGGATCTGGAGGCTTGAAACACACCAGGCACATGTGTGTGTGTGTGTGTGTGTGTGTGTGTGTGTGTGTGCCCAAAATCCCAGGAGATTAGAGAAGGGCTTGCTGTGTGGCCATTCCCCTTGAGGAGGGGTGATTTCTCATTTTCTCTCTGAATCTCTGCTGAGTGTATATGCCCCATAGTAAAACAAAACAAAACAAACTCTAAAAAAAAAGAAGAAGAAGAAGAAAAACCATGACTATAAACATGTCCTTATCTTCCTTACAACCCTTCTCTGGTTCCATGTCCCTTTCAGAATAAAGTCCAAACTTGATGACTTCTAAATGTCATCAAGCCTGTGCTTGCCTGTCTTCCCCCTGTGCTGTAGGGCAGTGATCCCCAAAACTTGCGGGTACATTTAGATTATCTGGGCATTTTTAGAAATTCTTTTTTCTCTTTTTTTCTTTCTTTCTTTTTTTTTTTTTTTTTTGAGAGAGATTTTGTGCACTTGCCAGAGACACACAGAGAGACAAAGAGACAGAAAGTGAGAAATCACCCCCAAAGGGGATGGCCACACCTCAATCTCTTCTACATTCTCCTCTCAGGATCTAGGGCATGCAAACACATGTTCCCAGTGTGGGTTTTAAGCTGCTGGGTCTGGGACTTGAACCATGGTCCACTATGTAGGAGTCCAGTGACATAAACATTATGCCATCTGCTGGTTTCCCATTGTTAGAAATTCTAAATATCAGACCATACTCAGATTAGTCAAATTATCAGCTCAGGGTTGGGACCCAGTTCCTAAAGTGACCCCAGATAAGCTGAGGAACCCAGGTACCGGGGCTACACCCAAAGCCATCCCGCCAGGTATACTGCCCCGCCGTTTCCAACACAGACACTTCCTAATCCCGGTGCCTCGCACGGACATTTCTATCACACGTGCATGAATGTAGATCAACTGTGATTTGACTGGGAAATGCAGGGGGCAGCTTGCCGTCAGGCTACAGGTCAGCTGGGTTTAACTCCAGGCTGCACTTTGCATTCAGGGGGTTCCACAGGCCTCTCATCCTTTGGGGAGCAGGGTCTTCCCTGGGGCAAGTTTTCACAGTGATGACCCACATGCAAGCACCCCTGGAAGTCTTGGCTTTTAACTAGTACCTCTTCACTTCCTCTCAGATCCCACTGGTCAAAACAAGTCCCATGGTCAAGGCTGACAGCAATGAGACAGGGAACTCGACCCCGTCCACCCTACTGCAAGTCACAGAGCTAGAGGGAAGGCAGAAGCTGAGAATAAGCCAACCTGCTTCACAGTGCACCATGGGACCTCAGGTGGGTCACTCCTACAAACCCCAGCTTGCTCGTCTGTAGAATGGGTGGGTTGTCCTGGGTGGCTTTATTGTTTCACACATGCCAACACACATCCCTGTGTCTCCCAGCCCTTCTCATCCACATGGACCTGCACACACGGGCACAGCCATCTGCTGGTGTCCGCACTATACGTTTCAATCATGACTATTTTAAAATACTTAGCACTTTGCAAATGCTTCACTCACTCAGCAGGCTGTATATTCATCTTCAGAGATGCATACTTGCATACACATACATATATTAATTACTATTCATACACATTTTCCTGTGGTCATATTCATACACACACACACACACACACACAGTGTGCCTGTGTGCACTCGCTCAACCATACTTACACACACACACCAGATATATCCTCAGACATGTTTAGTAACAAATACTCCTTCCCCCACACTTTTCACCTCCCCTCCACCCCCAGATCCTATAGCTCTGTGCACACAGCTGTTTAATCAGAATCACGGCCTGTTGATGAGGTTGTTGTCTGGCACCCTGGGAGCTGCCTTAACTCTTTGCTGCCCTTCACAAAGCCTGGTACTTATCATCCAAGCCAAGACAGTTCTGAGACTGGAAGGGCCATTATTGATGAGTCCTCTGAAATAAGAGAACTACCCTGATGTAGTCACAGGCATGAGGGATGCAGGAGCCCCTGCTCAGGAGAAAGCAAATCTCAGATATGGTTGCTCTGAGCTCACGTTGCAGCCCAATTTAGGGATAGTGTAAGTAGAAATACAAGTTGGAGGCGACTTTAAGGTCAGATCTGCTCACTTTGCCCTGAAGACCCAGACGGAAGCTGGGACTTGCCTAAGGTTATGTGACAACGTTGGTAACAAAACAGAATGAAGAACTACATTTTCTATTTCCAGTCACCCAGGTTTTAGGTAGATTTCGTGTGACTATGAGATCAGACCACCAGAGGAGGAAAGCTGGGATGCACAGAGGGACAGTGGCCTCAGCAGACCCCATGGGGAGCTGTGACACTTCCAGGTTGGGGCCAAGGTTTTGTGCCTCCAGTGAAGAGATGTGACCTTGGGTGGGACTGTGCCCTGCTGCTGAGAACAATCCCCAGAGAGGGCCTCAGCAGCCATGGCACCTGAGACTTGGTCTTCGAGAGGGCCAAGGGCACACACTACAGTGTCTACTATGCCCTGTGGCCCCAGCCACCCTGAGACCTGGTGGTCCCCGAGCAGCAGTTGGCACCTAGCACTCGTTTCCCTGGCTCCACAGAGAGTTTGGGAGAGGAGCTGTGGGGGAGTAGGCGGCCCAGCGGAAGTGCTCCTGAGATGCCTCACACTTCTGGAGCCTGGGTTTTCTGCCAGCTTGCGTGTTCCCCTCTGCAGCTTTGCTGGTGCCAATTTCCATACTCATCAGAACTGTGCTTACTCCCCGCCCCCTTTGATCCTTCCACACTGCATGATGAGGAAAAAGGAGTTTGAGAGGCCCAGCCGCTTCAGAGAGCAAATCAGGTTCTTTTGACAAAACAATACCTGGGAGCTGGCAGGTGGTGCAGTGGTAAGGGCGCTGGACTCCCACGTGGCTGAAGAGGGTTGGAGCCCCAGACTTGGAGTCTTGCTTTCTCACTTTCTCTCTCTGTGTGTCTTTCTCTCTGTCTCTCTCTGGTCAAAATGGAAAGTGAAAATAATAAGTAAAATAATTCATTCAAACAGAACAAATAGGACTTGGCCTGTCTCTGGTCCAGGATTTTTCTGACTATAGTAGAACCAAAAGGAATGACCCAGGCACTAGCCAAGAAGAAATCCCTGGAAAACGGTTAAAGAGAAAAATCTACAGAGAAAGTTCAGACTTTCATATGAAGGAAGGGAACATACCATATGGACTCTCGAATCCAACACTCCTGACTTCCAATCTGGGTTCCACTGCCTACCTAGAGGCACCTTAAACACACTTCTAAGTGTTTAAAGAAAAACTTGCAACAAATTAAATATAATAGTTTAATTGAACAAAAACAATTTGAAAATCACACAAGCCCTCTACCAGAAGAGGTTCAGAAAACTCTGCCCTGCCATGAGTCGGGGGCATTTATAGACAGAGAGCTTCACCAATTACAGCTCAGCGTTTGCCTATTTTGGGCGGGGTCTGATCAGCTGGCAGCCTATGATTAGCCGAAGCTTAGCCAATCAGTGATAAGCTGAGACGCAGCCCATCAGTGAGGCGCAGCTATTTGGTACAAACAAATACATTCCCAGCTAGACTTTCAGTCTGATTATGTCCAAAGTTAGGTTGCAGTTTGTTGTGGAAGGACTCCAGGTACAAAGGGGTCCTCAAGACAAGTTGAGTTTAACACAAGTCACCTATAAATTAGGGCTGACAATATAATAGACCATTGTGAGGATTCAGTCGGTAACCTAGGAATAGAAAGAGGCGCTGCGGTGTGCCAGCACTCTGCCAATCACGCATCTTACACGGCCTCACTTCTGCCTACCGCAGGCTTGGAAGGTGCATCCCCACAATCTCATTTTACAGATGAGCCAGCTTGGCCCGGGGCTCAGCACTGAGCTCAACCAGAAACTATAATTGTATAGTCCTTGCTCTTTCCAGTGTTCTCTGCAGATTAATCCTGGCATAGTACAGTTCCTTACGCAGGTAGGGCTGGAATTTAAAAAAAAAAATCTGGCTCAGAGTAGGGCTGGCATTTTATTATGTTTCCACCGTATAGTTTGTAGTGATGGAGAACAAGCTTCTCCTTAAACGCCCAAGAATTTTAGTGCCAAAAATATGATCCCAGAGTTTTTTTTCCATACACACACACACACACACACACACACATATCCTCAGAATTTTATTCTGAGGGCCATGTAGATTTGTTTTTCACAAAAGAGGGCTAATAGCACAGGGTTCTCTGGAGAGCAGATTGAATGGTCAGGTTGTGGGTGGAAGCCTTCTCACTTTCCCAGTCTCAGCCCTATGCTGGCTGATGGTTACTCAGGGCTTACTGACTATAAATGCATCTCCTCGAATAGCGTATAGTGAACTTGTGTGTGCCAGGCTCCAACCAGTTGGTTCATAGTCTTCTGAGGAAGGGGGACATATAAACAGTCAACTATGGCGTAGAAGTAATATTACAACGTTGAGTAATAGAAGCAAATACAGTCTCCAGATAACTCGAAGGTAGTGGTAACTTCGTTTCAGAGGCTCACAGATTTGTTGTAAGAGTTATTAATTAATCTGGATTTTAAAGGATACTTTTTTTTTTTAAACTAGCACTTACTTTCAATGTTTTATTTTTCTGTCTGGAGAGTGGAGAGGAAAAAGCAGAGGACAGGGACTTATGTGTAATGCGTGCACCCTATCTGCAAGGCTGTATTCAACACTTTACATTTGCACTTTTTAATTCTCATGATAACCCTATGAGATGAGGTTTTTGTGGGGGAGAACACTCAGGATCAAAAAGGGTAAGTGGAATACTTTACCTAAGGTCACCCAGCAGGTGCTGGGGCAGGAATCCATCCTAGTTCTTTGGGCTCTGACTCCCTGCCTGAGATGCCTCACACTTCTGGAGCCTGGGTTTTCTGCCAGCTTGCGTGTTCCCCTCTGCAGCTTTGCTGGTGCCAATTTCCATACTCATCAGAACTGTGCTTACTCCCCGCCCCCTTTGATCCTTCCACACTGCATGATGAGGAAAAAGGAGTTTGAGAGGCCCAGCCGCTTCAGAGAGCAAATCAGGTTCTTTTGACAAAACAATACCTGGGAGCTGGCAGGTGGTGCAGTGGTAAGGGCGCTGGACTCCCACGTGGCTGAAGAGGGTTGGAGCCCCAGACTTGGAGTCTTGCTTTCTCACTTTCTCTCTCTGTGTGTCTTTCTCTCTGTCTCTCTCTGGTCAAAATGGAAAGTGAAAATAATAAGTAAAATAATTCATTCAAACAGAACAAATAGGACTTGGCCTGTCTCTGGTCCAGGATTTTTCTGACTATAGTAGAACCAAAAGGAATGACCCAGGCACTAGCCAAGAAGAAATCCCTGGAAAACGGTTAAAGAGAAAAATCTACAGAGAAAGTTCAGACTTTCATATGAAGGAAGGGAACATACCATATGGACTCTCGAATCCAACACTCCTGACTTCCAATCTGGGTTCCACTGCCTACCTAGAGGCACCTTAAACACACTTCTAAGTGTTTAAAGAAAAACTTGCAACAAATTAAATATAATAGTTTAATTGAACAAAAACAATTTGAAAATCACACAAGCCCTCTACCAGAAGAGGTTCAGAAAACTCTGCCCTGCCATGAGTCGGGGGCATTTATAGACAGAGAGCTTCACCAATTACAGCTCAGCGTTTGCCTATTTTGGGCGGGGTCTGATCAGCTGGCAGCCTATGATTAGCCGAAGCTTAGCCAATCAGTGATAAGCTGAGACGCAGCCCATCAGTGAGGCGCAGCTATTTGGTACAAACAAATACATTCCCAGCTAGACTTTCAGTCTGATTATGTCCAAAGTTAGGTTGCAGTTTGTTGTGGAAGGACTCCAGGTACAAAGGGGTCCTCAAGACAAGTTGAGTTTAACACAAGTCACCTATAAATTAGGGCTGACAATATAATAGACCATTGTGAGGATTCAGTCGGTAACCTAGGAATAGAAAGAGGCGCTGCGGTGTGCCAGCACTCTGCCAATCACGCATCTTACACGGCCTCACTTCTGCCTACCGCAGGCTTGGAAGGTGCATCCCCACAATCTCATTTTACAGATGAGCCAGCTTGGCCCGGGGCTCAGCACTGAGCTCAACCAGAAACTATAATTGTATAGTCCTTGCTCTTTCCAGTGTTCTCTGCAGATTAATCCTGGCATAGTACAGTTCCTTACGCAGGTAGGGCTGGAATTTAAAAAAAAAAATCTGGCTCAGAGTAGGGCTGGCATTTTATTATGTTTCCACCGTATAGTTTGTAGTGATGGAGAACAAGCTTCTCCTTAAACGCCCAAGAATTTTAGTGCCAAAAATATGATCCCAGAGTTTTTTTTCCATACACACACACACACACACACACACACATATCCTCAGAATTTTATTCTGAGGGCCATGTAGATTTGTTTTTCACAAAAGAGGGCTAATAGCACAGGGTTCTCTGGAGAGCAGATTGAATGGTCAGGTTGTGGGTGGAAGCCTTCTCACTTTCCCAGTCTCAGCCCTATGCTGGCTGATGGTTACTCAGGGCTTACTGACTATAAATGCATCTCCTCGAATAGCGTATAGTGAACTTGTGTGTGCCAGGCTCCAACCAGTTGGTTCATAGTCTTCTGAGGAAGGGGGACATATAAACAGTCAACTATGGCGTAGAAGTAATATTACAACGTTGAGTAATAGAAGCAAATACAGTCTCCAGATAACTCGAAGGTAGTGGTAACTTCGTTTCAGAGGCTCACAGATTTGTTGTAAGAGTTATTAATTAATCTGGATTTTAAAGGATACTTTTTTTTTTTAAACTAGCACTTACTTTCAATGTTTTATTTTTCTGTCTGGAGAGTGGAGAGGAAAAAGCAGAGGACAGGGACTTATGTGTAATGCGTGCACCCTATCTGCAAGGCTGTATTCAACACTTTACATTTGCACTTTTTAATTCTCATGATAACCCTATGAGATGAGGTTTTTGTGGGGGAGAACACTCAGGATCAAAAAGGGTAAGTGGAATACTTTACCTAAGGTCACCCAGCAGGTGCTGGGGCAGGAATCCATCCTAGTTCTTTGGGCTCTGACTCCCTGGCTTTTCCCCTGCTGCCGGCTTCTGTGGCTCACAGCAGGCGTACGTTAATGGGGTTGGCTTGTGGTGCTCCTGCACTTTTTGAGATAGAACGATGCTAAGTCATTTGAAACTGATTTAGCAATTGGTCTTATTCAGAACCCACCTATTAAAATCCACTCCTCTGTTCACAGAAACTTCAAGTTTCCAAAGCACTATCTTTCCCGTCTACCTAGTCCTCAGCTCAGCTCTGCACCTTGGCTCAGCTCTGCACCCTGGTCTGGTAAATCAGGGTAGAGCCAGGACTGGCATCTGTGTCGTGGCAGCTCCAGCGCTCTCTGCATGACCCCACGTTGTACAGACCTTGTTCCTTTCATAACACTGGTGTTGGAAGAAAGGACCCTGGGGCCCTGAGAAACTGGGTGCCTCTGCCTCCTCCTGTAAGGTGACATGCCACTTAGCATTAGATTGCAGTGGAGTATATTCCTTCCTGCAAAGAGGTGTGGTTTCGAATTCCTGTGCTGACCGCTCTGTTGTGTGACCTTGGGCCCTATCACCTAACTCTTCAGCATTTAAGTGATCTGAGAAATGGGGTGCTGGGATGAAGAAGCCCTCTTTTACAGGACTTTTGTGTGAAATAATTGAGATGTTTCTGTGAACACAAAACATCTGGTACTGACTAGATGCTCAGCAGATGCGAGCTCACTTTCTTTTTTCCTTGGAAGAATCGTGTCTCCTGTCCACAGTCTCCCAGGGACCTAGGCATCATGATAGAATTAGGGCTTTTATTTCCTTGTGCAGTAATTATCCATATTTTGGACAGTCTGGATCCAGAGTCACAGAACAAACCCATGGTTTTCAGACTGGGTCCAAAGAATCCCTGAAGTTCTGGGAGGTGGTTTAAGGGTTGAGGAAATCCATGTTCAGACCTCAGGTCACTCGAACCCCATTCAACGAAAGCAGCCTCTTTTTTGTGTGCTTGGTGTGTCAGGCTTTTGAGTAGCATTTCATTTTAAGAACGAGATCAGTGTTAACAATAAGAAGTCAAAAACCCCTGTTGGAGAGTAGAGGAGAGTTTATTATTTGAGGTTTGCATCTCAAACCAGGTTACTTTCTCTGTTGAGTTCCTTCCCTTTTCTCATCTTTGTGGCAAAAGCCCAGCTCCCACTCTACTCACTGCCTGTGGTCCTCAGCATGGAGAACAGTCACAAGAAGAGAAGCAAACTAATGTCTACATGCCTAACACGGGCCCCCAGAACTCTCACGCTTTGCAGACAGAGGGGAAAGCTACTGTTGGACTTCCAGTCTTTGAATGACATCTTTTGTCCTAACCTAGCTCTGGAATCCTGGCAGCTGATGCAAGCTAGAGACAGGGGTTGGGAGTGGAGATGATTTGGGGCCTACGGTAATACGATAAGGGCAGAGAAAGGTGTGGAAAATGAGAGCATCACTGTGAGAGGGAAAACCATCTTCCAGACTGTTCCTCTTCTTAGCTGACACCCAGTGAGGTGCAAACACATTGACTTTGGAGCCAGGAAGGGCTGAGTTCAAATCCTGAGTCTGGCAGGTGGGTAGCTATGTAACCTTGAGCAAGCTGTTAACTCCTCCCAGTTTTCACCTCCTTATCTACAGAATGGGGAGAGTAGAGTAGTGCACTCCCAGAATTAGTATGAGTGTATGTGTGTGTGTGTGTGTATCTAGTGTGTGTAGTATGCATATGTAAAAAGAATACAGCAAATATTGAATGGAAAACAATTGGCGCCTACTAGCTGCCACTGAATAAGCAGCCCCCTTTCTCCATCCAGTCACCATATTTTTTCAGACCATACATTGGGACAAGGATTGTGTAAAAATAAAATAGAAATGTTGGAAAGCAAATTTCTAGTGCACTTCTTGGTACACAGTAGGCGTTTAATAAGTGTTATCTCTCCACATGCTCCCCTCCTTTTGCACAGCATGCTTGTAGCCCCAGCCATTCTGTTTGTCTCATGCCTGGGTTAATGACTCAGCCTCCTACTGGGGGTCCCAGAGCCCCATTCCCATTTCTCTGGCATGTGTGGTCACTCCAATTTCCTCAAAACAAATGAACAAAACAAGACAAATAGCAACACTCCACTAGCAAGTTACTCAGTTCCAGCATTTTCTGGCTTAATTTGATATTTATGTTTCATACCAATCTGTGAGGTCCATGTTAATATCCCTCCCACTCCCTTTTTTTAATTTATTTTTGAGAGATTTTTGCTATAGGACACATGCACTTGCCAGAGAGACAGAGAGAGACAGAGAGATAGAAAGTGAGAAATCATTTGCCAAGGGCGATGGCCATACCACAATCTCTTCTCCTCCATCCTCCTCTAGGGATTTTGGTCACGCACTCACATGATCCCAGCAAGAGTTTCAAGCTGCCAGGTCTGAGACTCAAACTATGGTCAACCACGTAGGAGTCCAGTGTCTTAACCACTACACCACCTGCTGCCTCTCCCTCTCTCACTCCCTCATAATGATGATCTGACCCTAAGTTGGGTCAGCTGCCTTGTCACATACCCAGCCCTCAGGGCAGCCCCATGCCAGTGCTTGATCTTTTTCCTGCAGTGAGAATCTGGCCACCCTCAGCTAAGTCCTCAGAGGGGCTGGAAGAAGGCAGTCAGGGCTGTGGTCACTTCTTGGGAGGACCCTGCTTGCAGGTGGGCACATTTGCTGGGTGTTCACGTTTGAGTGGGCGGTGGAAAGTGAAAGGTGCTTGCGGTACAGACCTCAGCCTCGAACGACTCATTTTACCTCTCTGTGCCGCGGGAGTTTTCTCTGCAGATTAGAAATAAGAATACATAATCGCTACTTTGGAGGAAGGTTGTAAGAAATAATCTGGATCATGCATATCCGCCTCAGTGCCTGGTGCACGGCACACGCTCGACAAACGTAAGTCTTCCCACATCACTATGACCGTGGCTACTACTGCTGTCGTCGCTATTGTTGTTATTAGGAAGGGGGGCGGGGGCAGCATCCCCAGGTATATCTCCTGAGCTTCTCCTTGTCCTCAAACTCTTCGTTAATATTCTGAAGACCAAGTCAGGAAGGCAGTAGCGACACACCAGGCTTAAAACTAATCAAGTTCCCGTCAGTCCAAATGAACTTTTCTCACCGATTCTCAGATCTTCTGCATCTTGCTACTGGGTACATTTTCCCCCCATAATGAAGTTTGGGCAGTGCCGGCCAGCCACTGTTATCCAATGTCTGGTCCCCGAGTGTGACCTCCACACAGTCACAGCAGTTCTCAGACACTGCGAGACCCCCCATTGTCTGGCTGCTTCATCTAGGGCAATGCCACCCCAGTAGATTAGCATGACGTCCTTATAATTCTGCGTCTGAGACACATGTCATTTCCTTCAACACATTTGGAAGGAGGGCAAGTTCTACTTTGTAAGGACCGTCACTTATTTTGAACTGGAAGAAAATAATTTATTTGGTCAAAAGTTGTTGTATTTTTTCATTAAGGGCACATATTTCCCTTTTGTAATGGGAAATGGAGCATTTCAGAGCCTTGGATAGTGCAGTCTCCAAAGTTATTCCAGCACAGAGCTTTCTTTCTCTACTTATTTCAGTGAAAAAGAAAAATTGGTTTAAAAATGAACCACACCTGCATGAAAGGCAGAGGGAAGTGTGTTAGCAAGCATCTTCTGTCTCAGGTGTTTCTGTAAGAGCCATAAAACTAACTGTCTCTCCCCTGATGGTAATCAATTTAAATTCTTTCTGCTCTGGGCTCCTTTTAAGACTGGACTGTGGCTCTCTACTCAAAAACAGCAGAGTCGCCCACTACCCCACTTCCCAACTACGTGGCCTTCCCAGCTTTGCTTTTTTAACTCTCAGGGCCAAGCTGTCTGACCTGGAGTCCCCAATTTGGGGACACCTCTTAGAGGCTGAGAGTTTGTACAACAAACTGGAAATGTTACCACTTGAATGAAACCACAGAATCTTGAGCACTGAGGGATGATGTCTGCAGGGCCACTGGGGAGTGTCCCATCTTCTTATTTCTCATTAGCCATTTTCAACAAATGCTAAATTCTTGGATCAGGAAGAGATGGTCTTTGGGCCATATCTTTAGACTGTAAAAAAGATGAGCTCAAACACCCAAAGTAAACTGCTTCAGACAGTCAGGAGTCGTCAGCATGACTCAAAGAGAAGGGGAGAGTTAGGTAACTTGCTCAGTCATACAGCTAGTAACTAGGGCAACTGGGCCTTGAATCTAGGCTCCCACGACTTCAGATTATGCCTCTCTGCGCTGTTGCTACCTGGAAGGCAGGTTTAGTGCTGCCGAGATTCCGGATATCAACATCTGGACATCTGCATATCTGCTCTTCCCAGAGCAGTGAACTCTGTAGGCTACCTCTAGGTCTCTGCCATCTGCTCACTTCTAGAGGGCTTCTCCAAATGCCAAGCATCTCACCAAGTGACTTTATCATCCCCAAGTAGTCCTGACACTCAGCACGCTCACTTGCAAAGAAAAGCTGAACCCCAATCCCCAGATCGGACAGACCTTACTGGAAGTTTACTTGAAAGTCTAAGTAGCAGGGACAGAAGATGAACAATCGCGACAGTAGTGGCAGGCTTACATCTTCGGGAAGGTGCACCATGGCTCCCACCTCCTGCGTGGACTGGAGTTTGCATTTGTGTTTAATAACAACTTTGATCTCTCTGCCAGCGGCAACGGTCATTGAGAAATCCTGACATAAAGAAGGTATCTGGGAGATAAAGTTCTGCAAGCGATGATTACTAGCACTTAAGTTCTCTTTTTGTTGAAAGGAAGAATCCCAGATTGAGCAGTGCATTGAATGATATGACAAGCGAGTACTTGATCCCTGTCCAGCTGGAGGGGGGATTGTACCCATCAGCAGCTTTTTAGCTAAGGACGTCTTTATATTTCCCTTCTTTGTCTGGGCCCCTCCAGTTCCTCCTTTTACTTCATGTCAGCACTATATAGTAGGTATGCCAAGTGGTTTTGAAATTTAAATTACAGTCTCTTTTTCAGATGTTATTGGAAAGAACATGTAATTTATAACCACGTGTTAGGAGTACAGGATGTTCATGGTCCACTGCCAATTTTTCTTTTGTAAAGTTAATAAAACTTTCATAAAACACTTATACACTTGTATATTTCATGGTAAAGATTTTTTTTTATCTCATAGGCTAATGTAAAGATTTATTAAAACCATTTTTTTGTTAAGAGGAGTGTCAATAGTTTGCAGCTGAGTGTAATTTTGAATCCGTGGAAGATGACGGTCTGATGGAAAATGACAGTAACAGCTTTGTTGATTTAGCACTAAAAATAAAGGAGCCTTTCAAATGAGAGAATGCTCTAATATCCAGAGCGGGCTAGGACGCACTCAGGCCAATGGAGACGAGCTGGGGAGCCGGCCACCAGCACTCCAACCCCTGGCAAGAGTGGAGCCTGACTGGATAGAGCCCAGGTGGGAGGGTGAGCCGGCCCCCAGGGGTTAGTGGGAAGAAAAGCTCTTGCTGGAGAGGAAAGGAGGAGCCAGGAGGAGTGTCTGGGGCCCAGATTTACTTCTGATAGAAAACTCTCTGGGATCTGCCTGTCCAGATAGACATCAGCCCTTCTAGCCTTCTCTTGGACCCAGCTTTTTCCCCTGACTTGGATGAGCTAGTTCTATCTGGCACACCTCCCCACAACCCTCTCTGCCATCGCCTGCCCATCCACCTCTACCCCAAGTCCTTGTTGAAAGGTCAACTCAAAGAACTTCACTTTGTGTATGAGACTAGCAACATTCATTTTTAACTCCCCTGGGGCATATTGCTTTATAACCTGTGCCAATCTTACGTATATCTCAACACAGAAACAGAAACAGCTAGTAAATGCAAATCCTGGCTTAGGATGGCTTTTTTATTTGCTCGAACCCCATCTACCACTCATTACCTTCTTTCACTCCCCGACCCTATTGACTGCCTGGCACCTATTTCTCACTGGGGTTCTGCTTCAATGTTTCCTTCTCTGACCCTTCTGACTGGCTGAGCTCACCTCTGGGTACACTTTCCTCTTGTCTTGTGTCTTCCCAGTGCCTTGCACAGTGACAGTTGTATATTTGCTGTTCATGTTGCCTGAGGAGAGAAGGAACCAAATGTGCAACCAGGCTGCAGTCCCTCAAGTGGGATCAACCAGCTTTCCCCGGAGCTGCCTACCAGAGGGGAATGTTGGCAAGGCTGGAAGATCCACCCAGTCACCATCTATCTAGCTTGAGACAGTTTAGCAGTATACTCAAGAGTTCAGATTCTTCAATCAGAGTCAGATAGGCCTGCGCTTTATAACCCTGTCATCTTGGAGACATTGCTTAGTGTCTCTATGTCTCAGTTACAACTATAGGCTGGGCTGATTGCACAGGCACGTGATCTGTGCATCTACACAGGGGCCCCTATGTTCAGAAAGGCCCCGTGCTGGGTTAATGATTTCTTAAAATGAGAGACCCTGTTATTTCATTTTGCAATGAGCCTTGCAAATTACGTAGCTGGATGGTCCCTATTATAAAATGAATATTTATTACAAAATTTGGCTCAGGATGAGATACAGTAAGATAAGACAGGTCTATACATGGCACACACTAAATGCCTGGCATTATGGGACAGTACTATTATTGTCTCCTGGTTTACCTACCTACTATTCAATGCCTCATCAGCTTTCTAGCAGGTAGATGATGAGAAAGGCCATATGATGGCTTCCAAGATAGTCAAGGAGAAAGCCTCTTTAGTCCTTAAATAGGAATTAGACTAAATAAAGAATCAAGACCTGGCCTGGCTTCAGAGCACATTTCCCTAGGAAGCCCTTGGGGTGTGAAGTAGAAACTATGGTGTCAACGGTAGAGAAGTGGTCCCAGGGGTGACATACTACTTTAGAGTCAAGTTTACACTCTCCTCTCCTGGTTGCCTCGATCTCTAATAGCAATGCCACTCTGCTATATTCAGAGAGTTTAACATTTCCAGTGCTGTTTTGTTAGACCAATTACTCATTGGTGGTCTCCCAATTTTTAACTGGTACTTCCAAGTGAGACACATGCAAAGTAACAGAACCAGGCAATAGAAACGTTGGGTTCACTTTTTATTCACCTGGTTGACAAACCACAATATCCATATCATTTTTTTTTATTATTTTGCTAATTGTTATTATTTTATTTTATTTTATTTTTAAAGTTGACCAAAGAAAGACAGAGAGAGAAAGAGCAAGAGAAAGAGAGAGAGAGAGAAGGAAAGTGAGAAAGCTAGCTTCCAGGTCCAGGACTTGAATAGCTGTCAGCCATGTGGGAGTCCAGTTGCCTTAACCACCATGCCACATGCCAGCCCCCAGAACATCCATATCTCTATCTAGGCCTCTTTGAACACCTTTGGCTCTTCTAACTCTACAACATGGCCAGTGTTGACACTTCCTTTTACTTTTCTGATCTCTTCCAATCTCATTCCTTAACCTCTGTCTCAATCCCAGGGCTGAAATTCCTTTGTCCGTTTTGTTCTGACAATATTACCACCATCCCTTGTCCTTTGGATGTGTCTTATAGATAACTGAATCTCTTTACTCAAAGGAGGCATTTTCTATTTTTTTTTTCCAAAATCTATTTTGGAACTACTTTCTTATTTGCAACAACTGACAGCACATCACAGCCCCTGAGGTTTCTCATGCAATCCCAGATGTTCTAAAATGGAGGGAGAGGCCAGGAGAAGCAGAGTGTCTCTTTAGTCAGGGGCTATCTCAGGAGCCAGGGAGATGTAGCAGGAATCCATAGAGCGAGGCTTTGGAAAAAGACCTCTGAAATTCAGCTCAGTGCTCTTTCTTCCTGCTGCACGCTGTTGTCTCTATTGAAAGATTCTCCTTCCCCAAACATCGGGTACAACAATCCCATTGAATGCATTGCCAATGATAAACTATGTATGGACAAATAACAACAGTGACAAAACCGCGTACAGAGACAAGGCAGTCTGTGTCGGGGAAGAAAGAGAAAAATAAATGAAATTAACAGTGGGAAACAAAAACAGAGGAAAACCCAGCAATTAGATTAATCATAGACTTCCAGGAAATTGGCCCAAATTTCTTTAAAATCTTGTTGATTGTTATTCAGATTGAAGGGTTCCCTGCAAGATTAGCCAGAGCCCACCAAGCTTGCATACCAATCTGCTGCACACCCCACAACCACTGCTGAGACCCTGGAGCTGTGGTCCTGCTCACAGGGACCACCTGTGTAGGGGTGAGGACTAGCAGACAGAGCCCAGCCCTGGGGGTTTAACCCAGGCTCTTCAACCAATTCATTTTAGGACTTTGAATAAATCATATGACTTTCTGGGCCTTAGTTTCCACCTCTGTTGAATAGGCAATTCTATCCACCTTTCTTCAATCAGTGGGTTTTGGGAGGTAGGAGAGAGAATGTAGATGTGGGAATCCTTAGACAGGCAGAAAGGGTGATGGAAACAAAACGTAGCTTCTTTGAGTATTTTTACGGTCAGAAAGAACATGGGATACTGCCTAAGGTTCAAATAAGCACTGGGTTAGAGAAAATACAGTATAGCACTAGACCCAGTCCAGTGGCTGCAAAACTGTTCCAAAGCCTTCAGCTTCAGTAAAACCCTCAGTACATCTTGACCCAAATATTCCTCCCTCTTTTATGATCTGCATTTAAAAGAAAATTGAATGACCTATCTCTGGATTTATTAATGCTTAAATCATTAGTATCTTGGCTCCAGAACGCTCTTGGGTTGCCAGAGAGATGTCAGAACTTTCAATGCCTGGAAGTCGCCCTTCACCCAGGGTAAAATAATCCAAGCAGAAAATGGTTTGGGTTTGGTTTGAAGGATTGAATGCCTGAGTTCCTCTTAGAGCTAAACTCTTCAAATATCACCAATTTTGGCTCTAAGTTAAAAAAGAGTAAGTTATTGGCTGCCTACTAGGTGCTAGGCTCTGTGCTAAGTGCTTTACATGCATTATTTAACTTAATCCTTATAATAACTCAATGTGGTAAGTTCTAGTAACGATCCTCATTTAAGGAAGTAAAAAACCAGGATACCCTTTAAAAATTATGGGAAAGGTTTTGACCAGTTTTCCTCTTGGCTCTGTCTTTGAATCTTCGAATTAGATAAAAAGAATAGATCATCTGAAGGCTGAAGAGAATCACAACAACCATCCAGTATTACATTTTCTAAAATATTCCTGCAAGATTTAATAGGTATTAGTACTTGGCTATCAAATAAGCTTGAGGAAAAATTGTTCAGTAGGCTTTGCTGTGAGATTTCTCACCGTTCTTGAAAGAAATGTTCATTGTAACTCTCTAAGTAGGGAATGATGCAAGACATTTTCCTAGTTTACCTGGTAATAGAAGATCCCTTTTACAGGAGATCATAACATTTTTTTCAGGCAGTCATTTAAAAATTGCTGATAGGGATCATCATATATTTTACAAGGGAGGATGCCAATGCTCAGTCAAGGAAAGTGACTTGCATCCAGGTCCCAGGATGTTAATGGTAGATTGAAACAGCAACCCAGATGTTTTGAGCCCAGGTCAAGTCATGGTTCCACGTTTTACTGCAAGAAAGGGAGGATGTGGCAAGGAGACCAATTATGTCCATAGATTCAAGCCACAAGGGCTACAGGTAGGGTCACAGATTACATGTTTGCAGAATCAAATGGTCACAGGTCCATGAAACTAAAGAAAAGAATTTTATTTCAGTAAACTCTTTTATGCTCTGTGTTATTAGTCAAAATTCTCCAGAGAAACAGAAGCAATGAGATGTGGGAGGAGAGAGAATTTTAAGGAGTTGGCTCATGCCATTACAGAGGCTAGAAATTCCAAAACCTTTACAGTAGACCAGCAGGCTGGAAACCCTGGGGAAGAACTGATGTTACAGTCTTGAGTCTGGACAGTCTGATGACAGAATTCCTTCTTCCTCTGGGGACTTCATTATGTTTTCTTCTATGACCTTCAACCAACCCACACTATGGAAGGTATTCTGCTTTACTCAAAATCTGTTGATTTTTTTAAATAAATTTTTATTCATTATTATTTAAAATATTTGTTATAGGACACATGCACTCAACAGAGAGACAGAGAGACAGAGAGAGAGAGAGGAAAAAGTGAGAAAGCAAGCCACCAGGTTTGGGACCTGAACCACAGTCAGCCATGTAGGAGTCCAACATCTTAACCCTCCTGTTACCTGCTGGTCCCAAAGTCTATTGATTTAAAGCTTAATCTCATCGTTAAAAAGTACACTCATGCGACCAGCAGATGGTGTAATGGTTACATCACTGAACTCCCATGAGGCTGACCATGGTCTGAGACCTGGACCTGAAAGCTTGAAACTCATACTGGGCATGAGTCTGTGCATGCCCAAACTCCTGAGAGAAGAATGAAGAAGGGATTGCAGTGTGGTCTTATCTCCTAGGGGGTGATGTTTTACTTTTTTTCTATCTGTCTCTCTGGCAAGCACATGTGCCCTATAGCAAAACAAAGCAAAAACAACAACAACAACAACAAAAACTCTCTAAAAAAAAAAAGGACATCCACAGGAGCATTCAGACTGGTATTTGACCAGCTACTTGAGTACTATGGCCTAGACACATTGAAACATAAAATTAGCCATCCCTGGGATGCGCTTCTTCCTTTCAAATGTAGATGATATCTCTGTACATTTCCATCCTCGTCCACAAAATATGAGAGGCACATCTACAGATCAGTCAGTGCCCTGGACTTCAAGCCGCCCCAGTTGTGGTCTCGGTGGCACTATGGAGGTACTACGTGGGTCTCCACATCAGTGGACGAGGCTCTAGACAGAGGTGAAGGAGGGGGGCTGAGCTGAATAGAGCCAATGATTTCTACCACATTCCAACACCCTCTGTCAAGCAGAATAATACCACGTCTATCTGTTATGGAAGAGACTTCCATTTAAACTGATGCTAAAATCTGTTGGAAATTCTCTTGATCAATCGAGAATACCAGCTCCTGCAGAGCCTTCCTCCTCAAAGAGTATTCTTAAGACCAGCAGCATGAGCACCACCCAGCAGCTGGTCTGAAATACAGAACCTCAGGTCTGGCTCTGGAGCTACTGAGATAGAATCTACATTTTAACAAGATCCCCAGGTGATTTGTAAGCATATTAAGGACTGAGGAGCAGTGCTGAGACCTCAAGCATTCTGAGCATACACCAGCTACTGCCAGACACACAGTAAGCAGTTGAAGTTGTTTTATTTTATTTTTTTTGTTTTGTTTTGTTTTTCCTGAATGATGGCCTGACTCAGGAAACTGAAGCCCAGAAGGGAAAAACATGATACAAATAATTAGTAGAGTATTGATAAGTACAAAATATGATTCTCTGATCCTATACATGTTCTTTGTATAAGAATATGCCTCCTCTCTGCACAGGCTCAGTCATTGCTAAAAAATTCTTAAGTCTCTAGCCTGATCATTTCAGGAATCAAGATGTCCCAATGAAAGCACTCAAGTTCTTTTTGTTTATGGAGTACTCTCTAAAGGGAGTTTTATCCAGAAAACAAAATCGTGGGGCCAGAATAAGTAGGTTCCCTTGTGAGGACCCCTTGGTATGGATGAAAATTGAACTTCTTTACCTGTAGGCACATTCGAGCTGAAACAAAAACCTCCTTCTATACAATCTTGGGGCCACCTGAGCTACCCTTTCTGTAAGAATGTAATATATTCTAAGTAGATGATCAGTTGAGGAGTTAATTTGCTGCTGTGCTAAACTGCTAGCACAGAGGCTGTCATAGGGGAGAAGAGGAAGCAAATGGAGAAATCTTTGATCCTCGGTTCAGCCAACTTCTTCCGGAAAGTTGAATGGGAGATCAAACATGAACAGCAGTGCAGGGCTCTGGGCTCTGTCCAGGGCTATAGGAATCCAATATTCCAATAATCATCCAACTTCGACAGAAGTCGACCCAGGAAACTTGCCAAGGAAAAGACTTGACTAAGGAGAGGGCTGAAGCCATGACAAATGAGGGAGGAGAGAGAGTTGCAAACGTCCTTGGGTTGTCTTCATTGGAATACTCCTCCTGTGAATCTCGTCTCTTACACAGCCAGCCTTTCTTACAAAACCCAAAAGAAACAAAGATGAAACTGAATAATCATCTGCATTTCTAGACTCGGCTGAAAGTTCAAGGGCCTGGTCTTGCTTTTTTCTGTGCTCAGATCTTAAACAATTTCAAGCCAACCTATAGACTTACTGTTCAAATAGCACGGTGTCCCATGGGTCACCCCAGTACTTTTGTCCAGATTACATGTGACATTCAGTATAAAGACCCTCACCTCAGTACAGCAACTTGTAGTTTACAAAGCACTTTCACATTCATTTTCCCATTTGTCCTGTGATGGTAGTGTGAGCTCTGGGGCTCAGGATCAATTGCTGGCTGTGTCTTCATCCCATTTTCACTCCAAGAATCCTGGTCATACGTGATACACAGGACAATTTGATCGAAGTCCAGCAAATTCTACAAGTGTGATCACTTACAGCTACTACAAATGCAAAAATCTCATTAAAGTCCCTGGAATACAGCCAGCCACATTGATATTTGGCAGAAGGCACGGCAGATAGGCAGAGCAGCTCTTCTCATTAACTGTCTTAGTGTCCAGACTGATACCTTGGTACACCCAGACTTATCTCAAGGACAGATACTACATAAAAGCTGTATTTTAGTTTTCAGTAGAGATTTTCAGTAGAATCTCTACTGAAAACCTTGGTCCTGAACCATGCAGCAGCCCAACTACCTCTTAGATGTCCTGGCCACCTGCTGTAATGCTGGTCCCTTTCTTTCCTCCCTCCCCAAATCCTCTCCCTGCCCTGCCATGACGTGCCTTTACAACCCTGACCTAATGCCAGTGTCAGCTGAAACCTAGCTATCCTGTACTTTATTTCGTTATTTTATTTTTATTTTTTATTTTTTGCCATAGAGCATGTGCATTTGCTGGAGTGAGAGACACAGTGAGAAGGAAGGTGAGAAATCACACCCCCTAGGGTGGGTGGGATGGCCATGCCACTATCCCTTTTCCTCCATTCTCCTCCTGGGACTTTGGACACACGTCCAGCATGATTTTTACGCCTTCGGGTCCAGGATTTGAACTGTGGTCAGCCATGTATAAGTCTAGTGCCTTAGCCACTATACCACCTCTTGACCCCCCTGTACTTTATATCATTCTTTTCTTATTCAACCTAGTCTAAAATCTGCTGTGCACCATAGGGTGAACACATCGATCTTTTGAGGGATAAAACTAAGATTCTGAAAGGAAAGCTCTATACATCCGCAGCTACCATGGCATGAGCCACTGCAGGACTACTCAGTGAAGAGAGCCATGATCTAGAGAGGAGAATCGAGCTGAACCCAGTGAGTTCTGGAGCTATTAAATGTGACGGGCTGGCCAGTTCATTCATCATTAGGTGAGCTGGTAATCCAAGATAGGCACTTCTCTCAAGAGGCGTAGAACACATCAAGCCGGGAGAGCAGGCGTCAAACATGTGATTAGAGTCCTGAGGATTTCCCAAGGGTGATGGGGCATGTTGTAGGTAGCACTCTTTATCGGACCACTTCAAGGGCACCCTGTCAGAACTAAGAAAATCTACTGTCTCAGGAAGTCCTTGGCATAATTCTACATAGTCTGACCATATAATGCCGATGTTCATAATGTACGATTGTCTCTGACAAAAGTCAAAATTTTTTGTGAAGTTTCTTTCTCTTAAGAGAGTAAGAGAAGAGACTGAGAGAAAAGGAAAAGCACCTTCAACAGGGTCTCACACCTTTAATAGGATCTCAGCCCACCATCCACACCCTCTCCCATGGCACTGCCCCAAAGCCTTCCCAGTCAACCAGGGTTATAGACTTATAGGTCAACTGAGGAATTGAACCCACGGTCTTCTATATGGATCTAGCTTTTCTTGAGCAGTAAATTATTGCTATATCACCAAGTCAGCCCATAAGGTTTTGCTTTTGTTTTTTAAGTTTATTTATTTTCAGAGGAAGAGAGAGAGAAAGAGAATCACTTTCAAGAGGGTCTTTACACTACTCTTCTCCCCTTCTCCCCCAGTCCAGCCAGGATTGCAGATGTCGCCTCCAGCGTGCCTGGTTGTTCAGTAGATCCCAGAGACAAAACCAGAGCCTTCCCTTTTGGGTACAGCAGATACTTCAAGCATCACACAGCAGCGTCCCTGCTGCCTAAGCCACCACAGCTGCCCCCAGGTCAACATTTTATCCTTTTATAGTGACAATTCTCAGCCCAAGGCTCCCAAGTCTCCCAAACCCAGTGTAGCTGCAGGTGGCCGAAAGAAAACCAGAGTCCATACCTTCTTGAGGTAAACTGTCTTTGCAGCCCTGGCATTATCAGGGCCCATTTGGCTGTCACAGAAAAGTTGGTGGGTTTTGTGCTTAGACAGAGGAATGAAGTTGCAGATCTGTGTGCAATTGTTATGATTTGGGGCAACTCAACTTTTTATTTTTTTAAATCTTCATTTGCTCCTCTGTTCAAAGGTATGCTAAAACGCTTCTCACTTGTTTTGCAGAGATTAAGTGAAAAATGTCTGCTATCATCTCTGGCTTTAATTTTTTTTTAACTAATTTTCTTTTCTAAACTTGGTACTAATTCTAGAATGCAGGAGTTGGAAAATAATTTTCGATTATACAGTCCAAGTTTTTTCATTTTAAAGATTTGGAAACTGAAGCACAGCTTGATCTGATTATTTATCATTGATTGACTCCAAAAATAATAAAATTGAGCAACTGTTGTTATCTTCTTAAATTTAACTGCTCTGAGTACATGGATGAAGTTAAGTTGTCCCGGTGACTTTCTCACTCATAAAACAAGGATAATAACCCTGACCCTGTAGGACTATTATGAAGTTTAAATTAGATAATATAGACAGTTACGGAGAGAGTATCTGTAATTCTGTTAAGGTTTAAGCTTTGTTTAAAGTTATAGCCTGCCTTAAGCAAGAGAGAGAAAGGGAAAACAGACAAACAAAAAACTCACATTTTTTATCTAGTATTTTTTTAAATTTAGATTATTTAGAAGTGGGTAACCAAAAATGTTAAGAAGGCTCTCCATAATTCTTTTGGAATAACCTCTGAAATAGGGATAGAAACCCTCGTCTTTTGCACCAGAAAAAAAAAAAAAAAAAAAAAAAAAAGGACTGACTGTCTCAGAACTAAGGTGAAGACTGCAAGGTATCTAGCCTGTCTCACTCCAAAGGGAAGAGGGTGATGCTAGAAATGCATTCAGGAAGACATACAACCCATGGGAAGGGCTAGAATGCTGAGATTATGAAACCTTTACCTTCCAAGTCCAGTACCAAAGGGAGGTTCATCTGAGTTCCATAGCAAGGACCTTTTGAGATTCTGTTAATAGTTTACATTTTAACTTTCTCCAGGGAGGTGAGGCTACTGGTGAGATGGTTTTGTATGGTAGCCCGAATTATTACTGTTTTTATTATTGGCAGGAGTGTCCACTGTCATGGCAGTCGGGCACCTGATGATTACTGAGCACTTAGCATAGACCTGGTGTGGTGCTAGGTGTGTTACGAGTGCATGTCCCATTAATCCTTTCATCAGCTGGAGAGGGGATCATTATTCTTCCTATTTTTCCAAGGAAAACTCAAAACATTCTGGACCAGCAGATAGCATCATTAGACTCCCATATGGCCAACCATGGTTCAAGTCCCAAACTTGGAGGCTTGAAACTCGCTCCCAGAGCATGTGGGTGTGTGCCCCAAATCCCGAGAGGAGAAGGGATTGTGGCATGGCTATCCCCCCTAGGGGGTGCTTTCTTACTTTTTGTCTCTTTCTTTCTCCCTCTGTCTCTCTGGTGAGTGCATGCGCCCTACAGCAAAAATCTCTCTTAAAAAAATTTTAAAAATTCTATTTGTCCAAGGCCATACTGACTAAGAAGCCAATCTATGATTCAGAACCAAACCTATCTGACTCTCAATCCTGTCTGCTTTCTCCGGGACCCCACCTTTACCTCCCGCTAGTGTGATCCCGTAACTACCTCTCTCTGGCTTCATTGTTCCATTTGCTGGTTGCTTGATTTCAGCAAAGAGAAAGAATGGAATCTGAAACTTTGACATGTGAATGTTATTACTGAATTCTTTCTGTACAAGTCTTCCCTGTCCCTTAAGAAATGTCCTAACTAGGAACCAGAGAGCCAGAAAGACAGATTTGCATTAAATTACTGTATTTACCATTTGTAAGCCATGTGACTTTAGCCATTCTGTTTGGGCCTCTGTTTTCTTATCTATTGGAAAAAAAGGCAAAATACCAGAAAGCTCTCCAAAGTTCAAAGGAGAAAATGTCTCTGGCACATTGTGGGGACAGAAAAATGACTTCTGCCTTCATTCCAAAGCAGGCACTTTGGAGTGAGTCTGTACACTTTGAGGGAGTCTGGTTTATATCCCAACTTCTTCATTATCTAAATATAGGATCTTAACTGGGCCTGCACTTCATAAAATGGGGTAACAATAATATTTGCTTTACAAGATGGGTTAATTACGGGATGAGTAAGTGTAAGTTACTATATGTGTAAAGCTCTTAGACTAGCACCTGGCATATAGGATGATCTCTTTAAGAGTTGGCTGTCTTAAGGTTTCTGTCCATCTTCCTTTGCCTTTCTAGCTTCTCTTCCATTGTCCTCATATAACAAAAGTTCTCTTCCTAACAACACACTCCGTTAGGAATGATCAATTTGCAGACCATTGATATCCCCTCGGCATCAAAACAGTTAATATCCTTTCAAAGTCAAAGGCCTGAACCACAAGCTGCTCCTTCTCCTTTTCAGAGGCTAAGGCCTTGATCATTTCTTAATGTAACTACTCCAGGAAATTTGTCGCGCTAATAATGTTAATATGCCTTATTTCTACACTGCTCACGCCCTGAGCTCTCAATCACTTCAAAACACAGTGATTGAAATTTTTCAAAAGTCTTTGATTTGGAAGTTGTTATGTAGAACACTAGTCAAATATAAATATGGCAGAGTGATTTAAGGCCGTTGGAGCAATCCACATGTTTAAGCTTGTTTCAAATAATTATTAATCTCTGCTCTGCATTTTCAACACCCCCCTTCATTTGAAGGAGTGGCCCTTGGTGAGGCCTGGAGCACACTGTTGAGTCAGCTGAGTGCCTCTCTGTTCCCTAAACTATGTTACTTTGTCAGAATCACATTATTAAGTTTTTAATGACTTAGAGTACTCCTGGTGTCAGAGTTGGGGCTTAGAGACAACTGGTCACCCTGGAATCAAAGCTAGGACTATGTCTGCAGTGGACCAGGCAGATGCCTCCCTAGCCACAGCTCTGAGAGCATGCTACCAAGGGAACAGTATCCTCTGGCCTTCAGTCAGTGAATTCACATGCTGACACAGAAGCTCTGGCTGGATGTCTGTCTCTGGTCTCTAGAGGGACCACTGGGGGCTGGTACAGTCTGGGTCACCTTGTGTGCACTTCTCATCCTTCAAGCTCTATTTCTGCTCTTACTCCAGCCCCTCTGACCTCTCCTAGTTCTGCTTGGGTCTTGACCAGATTCTCACAGGGGTTCCCCAGTGGTGCACAACCTGGGTGCACATCTTCTACCACCGTCTTCCTGCCCAGAAGCTTCTTGGATTTGAAGGTGAGAAGCAGTCATGGGATCTGCTGAATTATATGCATGAGTGACTGGCAATGGAGGTAAGTAGTAGAGCAAAGGACACCCTTGACCAATGGAAGAGGGAAGGAGATAGATACATTTGTTCTCCTTTATACTCTGAGTTGACAGTTCCAAGACCCATTTCCTGAGGCTCCTCTGAAGGCTCTGGTGGGATGAGTGACAGTCACCCACAGCCATGGCCAGCTTCTCAGCACATCCTGCACTGGCCTTTCCTTCTACGTATTCCACTTTCTTGTCCCTCATTCAAACCCATCTCTTCCTAAATTGCCCACACCCAGCAAGATTAGGCTCAGAAAAAGCAGCATGCCAAGAAAAATAATAATAAAAAATAAGACTTGGAAGGACCAGAGCACATGGATCCTGAGAACAAAAGGAACAAAGCCAGGAACACCTTCGTGCAGGACAAGGTGACCCAGTTGCTTGAGCACAGAATGACCATGGGACACAAAAGATATGTATGACTTTATTTTTTTTTTCATTGCCAAAGAACCAGTGGACAAAATTGCTTCAGTGAAAATAGTTCAGATGACACAGTTACCACAGCACAGAGGATCTGTAAAGACCTTCACTCCAGGCGGAAATTTCAGGTATAGATAGCAGTTACCTCTGTGTAAATGGCCCAAGGTCCAGAGTTTGGACAGCATGGAGGAACAGAGCCAGTATCTGGGGTGCAGTCTGGCCAACCTCATCCCTATAGTCCACTGTAAACCCTCCCCATGTGACAGTAGCCATTGTTCCTACTCCTGCTTACAGAGAGCACCTGCAGAAGGGTATGGAGCTGAGCTTGAAGGACCTGAGCTAACCACTGTCTGCTCCTTCACTGCCCTGTGGCTTGGACAATTCACCAGAACCTTCGGAGAAACACTTTCCCTTTTTATTAATAGGAAATCATAAAGCATGTGAGAGTGCATATCAATGTCTTCTGCAACATTGTAAAATATAGACTTAATGTTGGTAATACTGATTCATATAAAACAGATGTTGCACAGAGACTAATGGCAATGGAACTTTATCATTATATTGTTACTATAACTATGATTAATAATATATAATATTTGTATAACTCTAGCTTACAACATAGCCTCACGTGATCCTGTCAAAAACTTGCCTGGTGGGACCAGCAGATGGTGTAATGGCTATGTCACTGTACTCAGATGCAGTTGATCACAGTTCGAGTCTTAAACCCAGTGGCTTGAACTCATGCTGGGTGTATGTTCATGCATGCCCAAGATCCCAAGAGGAGAATGGAGAAGGGATTGCGGCATGAACATGCCCCCTGGGAGGGTAATTTCTCACTTTCTGTTTCTCTGTCTCTCTCTTTCTGGTGAGTGCACATGCCCTATAGCAAAATCCTCTAAAAAAAAA